>NC_089832.1:13370174-13477674 GCF_035046505.1 Tiliqua scincoides
TCATTGGAGACTGGGGGCTCCCTGAGGGCCGCATTGAGAGGCCTCGAGGGCCACATGTGGCCCCAGGGCTGGGGTTTGGGCACCCCTGGCCTAGAAGAAGGCACCTACACCAATTTTCCCCTCCCCCATGCAGACATCTGTTTGTCTCCATGCTAGAGGCATACATGTGGTTTTCCAAAGTTTCATAACATCATAAGGGCACTGTCCAAGCAATTCAGGTATTCTCAAGAAGTGGCAACAGAGAAGGCCATAATTACTGTACAGTGGGCCCTTGGTATCCACAGGGGATCCGTTCCAGGACACCCCCTCCCCCATAGATACTAAAGTATGTGAATAATGGAATCTGGGAAATTGGAAGTGCCTTTGAGAAGCTTCTGAGAAGTTTTCCAAGGGATGGGTAGGCCTTCCTGGACGGCACTTCCAGTCGCATCCGAGAGGTCTCCAAGGCCCTCCAGCCATGGGTAAGAAACCCATGGTGAGTCAAATCCATGGGTGCTGAGCCACAGATAGGGAGAACCCACTGTATTTCCGATATCACCCTTTCTCCTATGGCCACCCCAAGAGGGGCTTGGCCTCCACTCTGCCGCACCCAACTGCCAGGATCGTCACAGCCAGTTTGAACAATGTTGTGATATTTCAACCTGTGATTGAAAATGGAATCAAAGAGTAAAGTAATACTTATTAATAGTACAGCAATACTTTGACTAATAAATCAAGGTGTGCAAATCTCCCTGTTCACAAGTCTTGATTTACTACCCAAACCTGACCACCATCCCCCCCTCCCTCCACACTGCAGTTCTCAGACAATTTCATTTTCTGTCTCTGGCTTCCTTGCTATTTTGGAAGGAAATGTCCTTGAAAATCATGCTGTCCTCGTGCCAACACGATGGTGTGGAATAGTAATATGGGGAATAAGGTGACTGGTAGGACACAAAAGCCGAGCTGTCAATGGTGCCAACAAGAATGAAATCTATGGCATTGTTTTCCACTGTTTGTGGGATAGGTGAAATCAGGAGTTGATCTGGTGGTCAGAAGGAATACTTTTGTGCAAGACTGCAGGACAGTGTTTCCCAAACTGTGGGATGGGACCCACCAGTGGGTCGCAAACTGATTGTGGGTGCATTGTGAAACTGACAAGCTGTTAGCTGACAAGGAATGTATGGAGCCCTAACCTAAGGAATAATAATAATAATAATAATAATAAACTTTATTTGTATCCCGCCCTTCTCCTTCTCCCTAAAGGGACCCAGGGCGGCTAACAACATGTAAAAAAAAACCCCAGATTTAAAAAACATAAATTAACACATAGCAGATAAAAACATTTAAAAACACATTAACAGAGGCCATAAAAACAGTAGTCAGATTAAAAGACAGAATAAAAAGAGCAAGTCACAGAGGAATCAAGCCTGTAAAAAGCTAAAAGATGTATAAAAATGTTAAGAAGGCCAGAAATCAGAAGGCTTGTATAAACAACAGTGTTTTCAGGCCTCGCCGAAAACTCTCCAGAGAGGGAGCCATTCTCAAGTCAAGGGGAAGGGAGTTCCATAATGTTGGTGCCACTACCGAGAAGGCCCTATTTCTTGCAGCCGCCCCCCGGACCTCCTTGGGAGGCGGCACTTGTAAAAAGGCCTTGTAAGGAAAGTGAAACTGAGTCACATGTGCAGGTTTACTTGTGAGTAGATACAGAGTGCCTCAGTGCACTTTGAAGGGCAGGCCAAGAGGAATGCAATGCCACCAGAATGGTTCCCAGCCAGTGAATGCAGGGCTGCAAAAACATTAGCGGCAAAACTGGCATTAGGTACAGGGACCACATTTTCGTGGGCCCTGAATTAAATGCTTGCAAGCTGCCTCTGGTGAAATTGGCATCTCATGAGCTTGCAACCTTGTTGTCTGCATGTTGGGGAGACTGCAGGCTGCATGGTATGTAATCATTATGGACGTCATTAATAACATGAGACAAATAAATAACTTGGTTCAGATTTAAACTCCACCGCGGTACGTTCCCTATTGTGCCTCAGCAGACATGCCAGAAACATGTTGTGACAGTGGGAGAGTTGAGGCACCAATGGCAAGGCCTGCAGTGGTGTGCTGGCCCACAGAAGACGAGCACATGTCAGAGCATGTAAGCTCTGTGTAGGCCAGTGGAGGGGGTGGGGGAGAGCAGAACAGGGTGGGGAAGGGGCAGCGAGGGAGTGGCGACAGAACCCCTTTATATGCTATAGGCCCTGCACTAGCTTAATCCAGCCCTGGATGCAAGGAAGTGGCAACAGCATAAATTGCTCTCAGAGGCATTTGGTGGGTTGCTGTGAGATAGAGTAAGCTGGACTAGATGGGCCTTTGGCCTGATCCAGCAACACCAGGATGACCAGATGCCCTCTTGTTCCAGAACATGTCCTCTTTTTTTAGCCTCATGTCCTGGAAAAGAATACAAATGTCCTCCTTTTCCCTGTGAGCAGGCAGCACATAGTCTTCTTGTAATTAATTATGGTGGCAATCCTATCTACACTTTCCTGAGATTAAGCTCCAATAACTATAATGGGCCTTACTTCTGAGTAGACATGCATAGGATTGGGCTCTAAATGTAAAAAATTATATGTAATATAGTTTTAAATTTAATATTAAGTAATATAGTGTTTAAATTAACCACATGAAATTAATATATGAGTGTTTTTAGCTTTTATTTTGTCATGTCCTACATTATGCTTGGATGTACTACATTTTGGGGTGCCTTGTCCACTTTTGCGGTTAAGACATCTGATCACCCTGAGCAAAGCTCTTCTTACACGTTAATATTCCTAGGCATGCAAAAGTTATTATTTTGTCTTTGGGTAACCCCATTTCTTGTACAAACTAATAAGCACTCAGCCTATCAGTTCACTGTTAAGGTTGTAATTCTTGAGTGCTTCACACATACCTGGGAGGGTCTTTTTAAAATGACTGGCAACATACAATGTTAAATATGATTCCTTTATAGCAGTATTGATAAACAGTCACTTATGAGTGTGTGAAACAAAATACGCAGGAAAAAAGAATCCTGTTTTGTGATTTTGCACAATTTGTGTATTTTTGCACAAAGCCATCACAATGATGAGCAATCTGCTCAGAAAGAGGGGAGCCTCTGAATGCAAGAAGAATTGTCAAAATGGAACAGTAAATCCAGATTTGCATGTTTTATTTATTTATTTCCCCCCCCCTCTTTCTGTCTCTCTCCCCCTCTCTCAACACATATTAATTAATTGCATTAAATGGCTCATTTGTTCAAATGCCATCCCCGGATTACAAATGAGTCCCAATTTTTGCTGATTAAAAATGTACAAAAGAAAACAAATTAATTTATTGAATGCAAATGGCTACATTTTCCATTTAATCTTCCTCCTTCTTGAATAAGTTTTTGGCAATTGTAATTGACTGGGGTACTCGTTCAATAAAAGGGAAGGAAATTCTTCAATCAGCACATTAAATGTGCTGTTTACTTATGTCGGTGCGGGCCGTTCTATTTGTTTCTAATGCAGAGGATCTATTGGTAAAATGAATGCCCATTTTGTGGTCTGTTATGCAGAAAATGTTTAATCCAGTGTTTGATTTACTCGGTTAAATCTTCTTTATTGAATGTAGTTATTCAGCCATGCAGAATTGGGTATGTATGCTGCTTTCTGTTACTATGACATTGTAATTAAATAGCTAAAGAGGAAAAAAACACAATGCCACGGCACTGTAAGACGCTATTCTAAAGGGCCATGACATTCCCATAACAATTATTCATACATTGTGTGCGTGCATGTGTGTCTCTCCACTCCTCCATTAGATTCTGCCTGGTTGATGCTGGTCCTTCAAGCATATAGTCCTACATCATAGAAAATCAACACATCCTGCATTTAAGGGACCTAGATCAGTGTTTCTTAACCAGTCGTATGAGTACCACTGGTGGAACTTGAGGTGATGTCTGGTGGTAACATGGAACCTCTGCCTCCCAGCAGATGCAATGCAACAAACAGCAGTAGTAGAAGGCTTAGCTTGGCAGGCAGAGCTCCAAAGCATGCTTTTAGCATGCTTGAAGAAGTCCTCCTGTCCACCCCGAGCCTCTTACTAGTGTTTGTTGCATCGTATTCTCTCAATGCTGCCACCGCCCTGTTCTTCAGCTTGTCAAGAACCGGGACCCAACGTAAACCTCAACTTGCAACATGGAACCCAACTTTGAGTGCCCAGAGGGTGGAAGGGATGGGCAAGCAATCAGTCACAGGTCCTCCCCTTTTCTTGCCTGGTAATAGCCAATCAGCCTGAGTGTCATTCTGCCCCATCTTTCCTTTCAGGCCAGTTGGCCATGACAACAGCCTGTGCTCAATTGTGAAAGGGGAAAGAGGGAGCAAAGCAAGGCAGAGAGCGAAGGACTTATTTTGGCAAACAGATGGGTGGGAGACGAAGGGAACCCACTCAAGATTGGTGGACTTGGCCAGAGTTACGCCTCCAAAGCCAACGTCTCCAGTGGGACTTGCCTCTCTTGGATCCCTTGTTCTGGCTACTATGCAAACTGTGGAGTTGTGAGCCTCACAACAAAACAGCATCCACAACGCTGCCATGACACACCTGAGGTCAGGTGGTGACTCATTTCTGGATCCCAACACCTGCTGAAGACCTCTGCTCTAGGGCCACCTTCATCATCCTTCAACAAATCTGCCTGTTCTTCCTTGCGCCTTCTCTCCTTTTTCTTATTATTAATTATTTTTATATACCGCTTTTTAACAAAAAGTTTGCAAAGTGGTTTACAGACAAAATCTAACTCTGAAATTCTGAAAGGGCTCACCCTCTCTAAAGATGTAGAAGAATGCCAGCAAATAGCCACTAGAAAAGACACTATGTTTGGGTAAGAGGGACAGTTATAAGAGAAGCTCCTTTTGTGCCTGGAACATCTTCCCAAACCTTTGTATTGGCATGTAGGAAGTTACCTTAAACAGAGTCAGATGCGTGATCCACCTCACTTAAGACCCAATCCTATGCTCTGGCAGCCAAAACAGCCATCACTTTATCCTGCTGGCCAGAGCAGCAGCTGGAGGTCTCCTCAGGATCTCCCGTGTAGAACTCCAGCTGCCCAATGGGTCTACTCAGGTCTGTGCCAGCTACATAGCTAGTACAAAACTGAGGAGACCCATGATGCACTCTGCAGCTTGGGAGAGGGGAAGCAGCTGTTCTTCCACCAACTACACCCAGTTCTTCAAGAACTCACATGCAGCAGGCCCTCCTTCCATATGACACCTTCTTCCTCCCCAAACTGTTGGCTTTGCCCATTCTCCATTCCTGCTTCTCATGCGTGGGACATCCTCCAAGACATCACCTCCCTCCTCACACCCCACCACACCCTTGAACTGCTTGGCAGGAGCAGGCAATCACCCTCCCTCTTGTGGGCTTTCCAAAGGCATTCAATAGGCCAGGGATTTCAATCTTTTCCATCTCATGGCGCACTGACAAGGTATTAAAATGGTCAAGGCACACCATTGGTTTTTTTGACAATTGACAAGGCACACCATGCTGTTGGAGGGAGGCTCACATCCCCAATGGCCCTGCTAATAAATGACCCTCCTCCAAGCTCCTGTGGCACACCTGCAGACCATTCGTGGCACACCAGTGTGCCATGGCACAGTGGTTGAAAATGGCTGCAATAGGCCGGTGTGGGAAGCAGGATGCTGGTCTAGATGAGTTTGTAGTTCCAATTGAGAAGGGCTCTTGATAGTACAATCCTCAACATGTCGACTCAGAGGCAGACTCCAGTGATTTCAATGGAACTTACCTCCAAGGAAGTGCACAAGCATTCTAGATTATAACCTCAGGTTTATTCCATCTCACATTTTCCATCACCTGAAAACCCATTTGTGCCCAGATCTGTGCTCGGTAAGAGGGAGCAAACACACACTCGTTCTTGTACCTTTGCTCTGTTTTATGTTTCCCTCTCTGGTTCTCTGCAGTTGAGGCTTCTAGCCTGCATTCGACGCACTGAGAGTGTGCATTAGCTTTACCACGCCTGACAGACTCCTGGGACTGAAGTGGTCTCTGGTTTCCATTAGTGGTTTCCAGCTCTTTCTTCACCTCTGCTTTTTTTCCCCCCTTTCGAATAAGCAAGAGGCTTGTAACAAGGCGTTAATGGGCTGCCATTCATGTTATTGCCTCTTTTGATGTCAGGTGTTAAGATGTGAATACAGTATATCCTTGCATGCATTCCGACAGCCTGGGCTTATGGGGGATCTGCAGCTATTACAGGATACCGGCCACGATCCTATTCCTGGCAGAGCGGGACTTTGGCCAGGAAAACCTTCCCACCCACAAGACAGGGCCCAATCCTATTCAACTTTCCAGCACTGGTGCAGCCCCAATGCAGCCTGGAGGTAAGGGAACAAATGTTCCCTAACATTGAGGAGGCCTCTGTGACGGCCTCCCCAACAAAGGATGCAGCACATGCCCCATTGGCATGGCTGCACAGGTCCTGGAAAATTGGATAGGATAGGGCCCACGGCTGGCCAATCCCTGAAGCCACCTGATGCAGGCTGCATCAGGGGCAGATTGAGAGGGGCCAAAGAAGTAGGAGGATTTCACCCAGTCTGCTGCCACCTCCCTCCAAACCTCCACCAATTCAAGCCGCAGTTGCTTCCCACTCGCTTAAACAGGTTATTTCCTGTTGATACTGAGTTACTCTTATCAATCCCAGAAGGGCGAGAATCCTGGTTTTATTTACAGGGACAGCATACTTTCACCTGTGGGTCTGACCACAGTGCAGGAGGACTCCACAAAAACAGTGCACAAGGACTCTACAAAAACACTGTAAGTGTTTGTGATTTTTTTTTTTTTTTGTGGAGTACAGGTCCAAGATAGGCAGTGCTTCAGGTCATGCCGGCACTGGTGACACTCGTGGAGAATTGTTAAACAGAGCTTGGTCTGGCATCTTTTTGGAATGCCAGACCTTTGCTCTGGAAGTTGGACATAAGAACAGCCCTGCTGGATCAGGCCCACCAAATTAAACACCCTGCTCCGCAGCGGCTCACAAGCTGCCTCTGAAAAGCCAATAGACAGGAGAGAAAGGCGTCCTATTTCGCCATTGCTTCCCTGCTACTGGCATTCAGAAGCATATTGCGTCTGAACCCAGAGGGATGTGCGGTTAGGTGAGGCAGGGCAAGCTCTGCCTCCCCTGTCATGCTCCAAGAAAAAGAGCCTCAGCCTCTCCTCCAGTTGTGAATGCACCCCACCCCCTTTCCAAGAGGGTTGTGCGATGACTGGGGAGGCTAAGCTACCATCTAACTAGATATGTGCAAGGTTCAAGGATGAGGCAATCAATCAATAACCAGTTCCATTTCCCTCTTTTTCCTCTTGTTGAGCCCTGCAGCCCCACGCATTGTGTGTGTGCACTGTAAGCGCCTCGGGGCAGGGAACCGGCCTCACTTACTGTATGCAAGGTGTATGGATGAAGCTACAAACAAACAAACACATGAATAAATAATCAGCTCCATTTTCCTCTTCTCGAGCCCTGCAGCCCTGCGCATGGTGTGCGTACATAAGAACATAAGAACATAAGAACAGCCCCACTGGATCAGGCCATAGGCCCATCTAGTCCAGCTTCCTAAGAACATAAGAACATAAGAACAGCCCCACTGGATCAGGCCATAGGCCCATCTAGTCCAGCTTCCTGTATCTCACAGCGGCCCACCAAATGCCCCAGGGAGCACACCAGATAACAAGAGACCTCATCCTGGTGCTCTCCCCTACATCTGGCATTCTGACTTAACCCATTCCTAAAATCAGGAGGTTGCGCATACACATCATGGCTTGTACCCCATAATGGATTTTTCCGCCAGAAACTCGTCCAATCCCCTTTTAAAGGCGTCTAGGCTAGACGCCAGCACCACATCCTGTGGCAAGGAGTTCCACAGACCGACCACGCGCTGAGTAAAGAAATATTTTCTTTTGTCTGTCCTAACCCGCCCAACACTCAATTTTAGTGGATGTCCCCTGGTTCTGGTATTATGTGAGAGTGTAAAGAGCATCTCCCTATCCACTCTGTCCATCCCCTGCATAATTTTGTATGTCTCAATCATGTCCCCCCTCAGGCGTCTCTTTTCTAGGCTGAAGAGGCCCAAACGCCGTAGCCTTTCCTCATAAGGAAGGTGCCCCAGCCCCGTAATCATCTTAGTCGCTCTCTTTTGCACCTTTTCCATTTCCACTATGTCTTTTTTGAGATGCGTCGACCAGAACTGGACACAATACTCCAGGTGTGGCCTTACCATCGATTTGTACAACGGCATTATGATACTAACTGTTTTGTTCTCAATACCCTTCCTAATGATCCCAAGCATAGAATTGGCCTTCTTCACTGCTGCCGCACATTGGGTCGACACTTTCATCGACCTGTCCACCACCACCCCAAGATCTCTCTCCTGATCTGTCACAGACAGCTCAGAACCCATCAGCCTATATCTAAAGTTTTGATTTTTTGCCCCAATGTGCATGACTTTACACTTACTGACATTGAAGCGCATCTGCCATTTTGCTGCCCATTCTGCCAGTCTGGAGAGATCCTTCTGGAGCTCCTCGCAAGCACTTCTGGTCTTTACCACTCGGAAAAGTTTGGTGTCATCTGCAAACTTAGCCACTTCACTGCTCAATCCTGTCTCCAGGTCATTTATGAAGAGGTTGAAAAGCACCGGTCCCAGGACAGATCCTTGGGGCACACCGCTTTTCACCTCTCTCCATTGTGAAAATTGCCCATTGACACCCACTCTCTGCTTCCTGGCCTCCAACCAGTTCTCAATCCACGAGAGGACCTGTCCTCTAATTCCCTGACTGTGGAGTTTTTTCAGTAGCCTTTGGTGAGGGACCGTGTCAAACGCCTTCTGAAAGTCCAGATATATAATGTCCACGGGTTCTCCCGCATCCACATGCCTGTTGACCTTTTCAAAGAATTCTATAAGGTTGGTGAGGCAAGACTTACCCTTACAGAAGCCATGCTGACTCTCCCTCAGCAAGGCCTGTTCGTCTATGTGTTTTGAGATCCTATCTTTGATGAGGCATTCCACCATCTTACCCGGTATGGATGTTAGGCTGACCGGCCTATAGTTTCCCGGGTCCCCCCTCTTTCCCTTTTTAAAAATAGGTGTGACATTTGCTATCCTCCAATCTTCTGGCACCGTGGCCGTTTTGAGGGACAAGTTGCATACCTTAGTCAAGAGATCTGCAACTTCATTCTTCAATTCCTTAATAACCCTTGGGTGTATGCCATCAGGGCCCGGTGACTTATTGATCTTTAATTTATCAATGAGGTCTGAAACCAATGAGGTTCCTGTATCTCACAGCGGCCCACAAAATGCCCCAGGGAGCACACCAGATAACAAGAGACCTCATCCTGGTGCCCTCCCCTACATCTGGCATTCTGACTTAACCCATTCCTTAAATCAGGAGGTTGCGCATACTCATCATGGCTTGTACCCCATAATGGATTTTTCCTCCAGAAACTCATCCAATCCCCTTTTAAAGGCGTCTAGGCTAGACGCCAGCACCACATCCTGTGGCAAGGAGTTCCACAGACTGACCACGCGCTGAGTAAAGAAATATTTTCTTTTGTCTGTCCTAACCCGCCAAACACTCAATTTTAGTGGATGTCCCCTGGTTCTGGTATTATGTGAGAGTGTAAAGAGCATCTCCCTATCCACTCTGTCCATCCCCTGCATAATTTTGTATGTCTCAATCATGTCCCCCCTCAAGCGTCTCTTTTCTAGGCTGAAGAGGCCCAAACGCCGTAGCCTTTCCTCATAAGGAAGGTGCCCCAGCCCCGTAATCATCTTAGTCGCTCTCTTTTGCACCTTTTCCATTTCCACTATGTCTTTTTTGAGATGTACATTGTAAGCGCTTTGGGGCAGGGTCCTGGCCTCTCTCACTGTGTGCGAAGCGCAAGGTGCAGGTTGATACCGCAAACAAACAATCAAACAGTAAACTCTATTTACAGAAACTTTATTTCTAAGCAAATAAAAAGCAACACACATGAAAATGATGCACTTCTGTGTGCAGAAGGGAAGAGGGGTGTCCTTGGGGGGGGGAGAAAGGGCTGTGATTCAAAAGAACTACATTGCCCACAATGCATCGCGGAAAGGCCTTCTACGTCACGACCGCCCGTCCAATCGCGTCTTTGCTTTGGCCAAGGGAGCGAGGCCGTCCCAGTAGCCTCGTTTCCGCCAGCAGTTGCCACCCGCGGAGGGTCACGTGACCGTGCGCTTCTCCCCTCCCCCCTTCCGCGCAGTCCAAGATGGCGGACAGCCTTCCTTCGGAGTTTGATGTGGTGGTCATAGGAACGGGTAAGGGGGGAGGAGGGCACGTCAGGCTGGGAGGGAGTGGGGCTGGGTGGCTGGCCCTGAGGCTGGAGGGGGGGGGCTTTAGCAGCAGGAGCTGCAGGGGGCAGGAAGGGGGCAGAGGGGGAACTGGGCACTCGCTTGGGGGCAGTGGGGACAGCAGAGGGAGGGTGGGATTCAGGGGGACCCTTGCCCCCCTTGCCTGCCCCCCTTCTCTGTCCTCTGCCCCCTTGCCCGACCCCCTTTTCTGCCCTCTGCCCCCTTTCCTGCCCTCTGTCCCTTGCCTCCCTTGCCACTCCCTTTCCTGCCCTCTGCCCCTTTCCCCTTTCCTGCCCTCTGCCCCCTTGCCCCTTTCCTGCCACCTTTCCCCCTGTCCTGACCCCCTTGCCCAAGCTGTTCTCCCCCTCCCTCCAAGAGAAACTTGTTATTTCAGTTATCAATCTATTATTCTTCTAATTTGGGGAGGGTCTGCACCATTACTCTGTACAGCGCCTGGCACTCAGATGTCACTGGTTGCTGTGGGGCTTTGGAGCTCTTTAGTCTAGAAAAGAGGCGCCTGAGGGGGCACATGATTGAGATGAACAAAATTATGAAGCAGATGGATAAAGTGGATCCAGGGATGTTCTTTTCCCCTGTCGCACAACACCACAACAAGGGAACATCTATTAAAATTGAGTGTTGTGAGAGTTAGAAGAGACCAAAGAAAATATTAATTGGTGGAACTCCTTGCCACATGATATGGGGGAAGACATTATGCAGGGGATGGATGGGGGATGCTCTTCCCCTCTCATACAACACCAGAATTATGTTACATCCACTAAAACTGAGTGTTGGGAGAGTTAGGACTGACAAAAGGAAGTATTTCGTTCCCCAGTGTAGACTTAGTCTGTGGAACTCCTTGCCTCAGGATATAAACATATTTCTTTTCCCAGCCTGTAATTAGTTTGTGGAACTGCTCGCCACAGGATGTGGTGCTGGCTTCTGGCCAAGATGCCTTTGAAAGGGGTTTGGACAGAATGGGTAGAAGGATGCTCTTTCCTGTCTTGAACAACACCAAAATACTGACACCAGGCACCTACTAATACTGAATGTCAGGAAAGTTAGAACAGGCAAAAGAAAATATTTATCTCCCCAGTGTGGAATTAGACTGTGGAACTCCTTGCCACAGAATGTGGTGATGGCATCTGGCCTAGATTCCTTTAAAAGGGGATTGTACAGATTTCTGGAGGAAAAGTCCATCTCAGTTTACAAGTCATGATGGGTATGTGCACCCTTCTGGTTTTGGAAGTAGGCTACCTCAGAAGGCCAGGTGCAAGGGAGTGGCAAAAGGATGCAGGTCTCTTGTTGTCTTGTGTGCTCCCTGGGGCATTTGGTGGGCCACTGAGATCCATGAAGTTGGACTAGATGGGCCTTCGACCTGATCTAGTCGGGCTGTTCCTATGTTCTTATGTTATTTCTGAAAGTGCCTCAAAAGGACTAGAAACTGCCCAACTTTTAAAAACCAGCCCAGGAGTCTTGCCCATAGGCTTACTACAGGTCGAGTATCCTTTATCCAGACTGCTTGGAATAGGACGGTGTTTGGATTTTGGAATAAATGCATTCCATAAATGCATAAGGGGAAACGCTTCCCCTTGCTGTTTTCACTGTTACCTATTTACAGGTGTTTGCTGACCTCTTTGACATTTTGCAACAATGACTGTTCAGGTACACACACCACAGAGCAGAGAATAGAGCTTACAGCCTGTACCTGCACTGTATGTGGGGAATGAGCACAAGACCTTCTAGTGTTCACACTACAGAAAGTTTTTTGTTGTTTTTTTTTAAATCTTGGACAAAAATGTCTGGATTTCAGAATAGTTCAGATTTTGGATGTCTAGATAAGAGGTAATCTACCTATATTCACATTTTCTGCCCCCGAAAATGACAGAACGAGAGGTATAGTGGGGAGAAGGCAGAGAAGCATGTTTGGGTATCAAATGAAAATAAACTGAATAGTGTCTGTTTGGGAAGGACGTTCCATGAATAGGATGCTGCCACAGAAATGGGTGCACCACCTGCCTTGTTTTCACAAGAACACTAAAAATAATAAAAGCAGTCTAATAATTAACAGGTTAACATAATATAATATAGCATGTTTGGTGTGTTCAGCAATAAACAGTGAGCATGGTCAGTACTTTTTGTAATCAGTAATGTTTGTTCTGAAACCCTAACCACCTGCCTTACTTTCTCAAGTACAATAAAATAATAAAAGCAATCTAATAATTAACAGGATAATGCAATGCCCTGCATGCTTGGTGTGTCCAATAGCAGAGTGAGCATCATCAATAATGTTTGTAGTTTAAAAGCCAGGGGTAATAAGTAGGTATTGAATGGCCTTGTAATGACAGGGACAGCAGAAGCTTCTGGCATCTCTTACTGTAGTTTTTTCCAAGTCCAGGGGCCACCACAAAGAAAGCCTTTTCCTGCAGGCACATAACAGTCGGGCTTCCCTAGAAAGTGTCATCTTACTAATAAGCATTATCTTAATGTTTACCTTACCTTAGCTCCCTAAGGGAGTTGCGCTAGCTTGAAGGTATATCGGAACTGCCTTCTGATGAGTCAGATCTTGCTCAGTGTTGTCAGAGGAGTTTTCCCACTGCCCTACACTGGAGATGCCACGAATTGAATTTGGGGCCTTGGGCATCCTAAACAAATGGCCTGCTGGTCCTTTCCTACTTGAGGACCACAATATCTAAGAATGTGAGTAGAGCTGTCTCAGGCCACAGAAATATACAGCACAATCCTAAATGCACTCCATCCTATAAAGTAAAATCAAATTCCTCTTTAGTACCTGTGCATAAGATTGCAGCCCTAACCCAGCATCCTGCTTTCCACCTTGATCAAACACATGCCCCTCTGGTATGCAGGGCATGAAGGCAGCTGTCCTCCCTTGTTTTTATGCCTCCCCCTGGCCCCAGTAACTGGCATTTGGCCTAGAGTCCATTTAGCTAGCATTATGTCTATCGACAACTATTAGCCTTTTCCCGCAGGAGTTTGTTGAATTACCTTTTAAAATCATTTGGATTCAGATGGGACAGCAACCACTCCTGGGCATCTCTAGTTAAAGGATCTCAGAGAGGTTTGTCACTACTCCCCCTGTGCCTTCTCTCTGCCAACATGAACCTGTACCATAATTGGTGAAGAATGCCTGGCAGTGACAGCTTTTTAACATTAATTTTTTCAGTACAACTGCTTATAAAAACCACATGTGGCTGATCCCATCTTAGAGAAGAGGCATTCCCTTTTCATTTCCACACTGGAGAGCATCCCTCTTCTAAGTGTGGCCCCTACTGTTAACACACACATCCTGAGACAGCTGCTTTCCAGTGCCTGCTAAGTGATGCTGTGGATGGGGGTGGCTTAGAGTTAGCTTTTCCAATTTCTTTTCTGACTGGTTTGTGTGTCTTTAAGAGCAGCGTAACAAGCAAAATCTTGTCATAGATACTTTTCCTAATCTGCAGGTGACATGATGAGAAAATCTGCCCTGGCTGCAATTGTGGTTGACGCATAAATGGTCTTAATAATAAAAGTAAAAGTGCAGGTGCTGTGCACTAATGTACGTTCAAGTCGGAAGCTAACAGTTGTTGTCTGTTCGTAGCCTGAAGTTAATATAGTGATTATGTGTTTTCCCCTTATTTCCATTCACTTGTCAATCTCTAGTCTTTCCCGCATCTGTTTTAGTGTTCCCCCAGTGGGCCTGTAATCTATCAGTTATGCTCTATAGTATGCACAACTGCTAAATAGGGTCTAATTGATTATTCTGTTTAGATTAATGGACTAATATGCACCACTGATTAATTAGGCAAGACTTTCTAATGTTAATTGTTTTTAACGTATTTATAGCAGACCCCATCTTAGAAGAGGCATTCCCTTTTCACTCTCATACTGGAGGGCATGCCTCTTCTAAGATGGCCCTCTACTGTGACACAGACATGCACCATCTGAAAGTGAGATATGCTTTTCTCACCCCTAAAAAACTGTTGTGTGTCTTATGCAAATGTATTCAGCTTTAATCAATTACAATTCTCTTGACTACTCAGCTAAGATTCGCAACACTTTGGCAGCTTCGGGTGGCTTATCTCTGGCTGAAAAAACTGTCCTGTGTGGTAGACTCCTCTT
This sequence comes from Tiliqua scincoides, assembly GCF_035046505.1. Lineage (NCBI taxonomy): Eukaryota > Metazoa > Chordata > Lepidosauria > Squamata > Scincidae > Tiliqua > Tiliqua scincoides. The sequence goes on from NC_089832.1 coordinate 13,384,652, forward strand.
TTACTGTTGGAGTGCTGAAGCTTGAGATAAATGACATTCCCAAAGCCATAGTAGATCACTGGTTGAGATGGAAACTGGACCCAGCCATTTCAGGACCCCCCCCCCCCGCCCCCATGAACACAGAATTCCACAAATAATTAAATCCTTGATTGGGCCCCAGAACACCTCCCGGATGTGGCTGGAAGGCACTTCTGATTTGTACTGGAGACTTCTGGTCTTGTCCGGGGGCCTTCTGAGGTCCTCCAGCTGTGCGCTTGGCATCTGTGGATGCTGAAATCCATGGATGCTGAGCCCAAAGATAAAGACAGCTCTCTGTATTTGGGAGGAGAGCAGCTGTAGGGGCAGCAGTGAAAAAGAAAAGTTCGGATGCTGAACTTGTAAATTTACAGGCAGAGGGGCTTAGGTGAGAGGATAAATGGAGTTTATAGGTTTGATGTTTTGGTAAAATCTGATTATTCATTGTCTTTTCTATCCTGCCAGTTTATGAGTACAGTGTAGTGAAATCAGACACATAATGTATAAAATAGGAAAGCTTTGGCATCACAGTAGCTGAAGGGTTTCCACCCCGCCCCTTTTACAATGACCTCTATTGGTCATGCATGATAGCTTTTGCCAACGTGTGGGCAAAAGACAGAATAACATCTGTCTTATCAAACCCTTTAAAATTCCAGTTCCAAACTTATTTGGATTCACAATGTTCAGGAACTGTGTAAATGTTTGACTGAGTCCCTCCATGGCTTCAATCCAATTGTTTGACTCATCCCAGATCCAGTCGCCTGATAGGCAAGGTGGCTATAAACATGTTTCGATGGTTCTCTGGAAGAGGTGTGAACAGACCTGGGATGTATTTAGTGTTTGACTAGTAATTGAACGTCCTCCCATCAGAAGTGGATTGTAGCCCATGAAAGCAGAAATAAATGGGTTAGCCATTAAGGTGGTAGAAGACTCTTCATTGTGTCTCCTGCAACAGATGATCATGGCTACCCCTCTGAAAGTTTGCACAAAACTAAGGGGTCAGAGCCAGCTGCAAAATGGTGAAGTGGAGGGTGAAGCCTGCTTGTTTATTCAGGAGATTTCCATCCACTGGACTCTTGAGCTAGGCACTGAAATAACTTGCTTACTTAATCACAACTCTGTATCTGAGTTACTACAGATCCAGGATTCGAACATTGTAATTTAAGGGAGAATGTTGTTACTTTGTTAAATGGTTGGGATACCCTTGCAGATCATCCAGCAATCTACCAGTGGATCCAGATCTATTGTCTGCCTACAGAAGTCTTCAGTAGGGGAGTCATGACCAGAAGTGGGTCAAGACTTGACCGGAGGGGGGGGGGGCAGGAAATCACAGCAATGCTGCTGCGGCTGTTTTGTTTAAAGGCTCAAGGCCAGCACAGTCACCAGGGCTAGGAAGTCCAGAGAGAGAGACGGGGTGGTCCTGTAGGAGATAATGGTTTTAAGGATGGTGGTGGTTTGCTTTGGCCAACCCCCCCCCCCCATTGGTCATTGGGCCATCCGACACCCTCTAGCATGATATGGCATTTCCTCCTCTACTTGCATTGCCTCACCTTACTTTCTCACCTTCTGTTTTTAAAATGGGAATGACATGGGAGCCATGTGACTCTCTGCTCCCACTCCCCTCTCCTTCCAATCAGTAGGGAAGAAGAGGCAGAGTAACACAACAGAAGTGCACTCACTGGCCTCCTGTAGATCGGTCCCATGTTGCAAGTTGGGATTTGACCCAACAAATTAAAGATGACTGCTTTAGAAGTTTGATATCTCTTCTCCATTCCTGTGCACTTGGATGCTTCAGTTTTTAATGTGCTTGCTCTGTTTGTGAATGGGACATTACTCCCATCCCAAGCTTGGTTCGCTCAGGTATCAATGGATGCTTGAAAATGCAGCTGGATAGGATGTCGTGTTTTGGACTCCTTTGTACACAGTTAGCTGCAGAAACTGGCATCCAACAATATAACTTCTTGCTTAGTCACCTCTCGCATCTCCTGGTGACCAGGTAGACAAGATTTCTGTAGACTGGAAGAGGGTGTGAGATTCTGTTTCTGTATGCAAAAACATACAGCTTTGTATGTTAGCTTTGCGATGTGTAGGCAAGCCATCCCCCCAGTTGGTGTTGCCACTAAACAGGGAGAACCACTTGAGAATACATACCACTTGTGTATGATTGGCAGATAGGTAGAACATATAAAGAATTTAATACTGGTGTCCTCTGCTGTTAGCAGCTATCCCATAGCACCTCCTTACTCAAACATCAGTGGCACAAAATACTTGTACTCTTCCTTGTATTGCTAATGGACCAGTTGGCCCCAGTCGCTTGCGTGGCAGAGTTTGTACCGCTGTATAATCACACTTCCTCCATTGTGTCAGATATCTTGGTTTGGCCATGTGTTGACATTTTAAAACATAAAAGGGATTTCTAGACAAAGTAATGCGAGCAGGCTTTGAAAGGCATCGTCTGCTTGGGAAAGCTAAGCAGGCTTCTCTGCCTTAAGAACTTAGTACCTTTTTGTAGCCGTAATGTAGGGCACTGAAGCCTTCATGTTGAATTTCTCCTGTTGGTTAGTGGCTTGTATTTCTGCCTTTAAACTTGTCTACAGTATTGCCAGGGTCCTGTTTGTCTGCCACCATTTAAGTTATAAAATAAAACTCATTCCCCTGAAAGGTGTTTGTGTTCTCTGATTCTGTGTTGTCGTAATTTAATCCCCCCCTACGTTTTCTGAAAACGAAGTTATTCGTTATAAAAGCCAGTCACTGTAAATTTTTTTTGGTCCCGTGCAATCTTTTCCTCCTCTCTCTTTCTCTATCTGGTCTTCACTAGTTATAAATAACACATGAAATGACTTTCAAGGTAGAAAGCAGGAATCTATTTTTGAAATATTCTATAAAATAAAGAGTGATTTATGACTCCATATGATTTTGGCTGAAAGCATTTGGGCTTTGCCCAGTCATCAAAGTCCTGTCAGGGGAATCTATTATTTATTGTTCGATACGGCCGGGAGTGGAGGTAGTACTTTATTTTATGTTTATCTTATATAAGTATAGTGTTAAGAAAAATCAATTTCAGTTACTAATACAGTAAAAAAAAAAAAATCTATCACAGCAAACTAACTTGAATATTAGAGACAGGGGTTCGAAGTGAAACATGAGGAGTACTGTTTTTTTTTAACTTGAATTAAAAAGAAAGGATGAATGACTTTAAATATTTTGATTGCTTCTGAATATTGCAGGGCTGTAATTGGTTCTCTGGTGACTTCTTAATGCCCATCTTTCCCCCCTGATGTTTTCACAACTAAGATGTACATAAATAATCAGGCTCCGTTTTACACAACCACATATTGAGACATCTGGGATGGCAAAAATGGGGAAAAAAGAGTTGGAGGATATGAGCTTGTTCTTAGCGCTCTGTGACACTGAGTGTGACGGTCAGAAACTTCCAAAGAATTTTCTTTGCTTAAGCCAGAGAATCTCTAACGGGGGTGTCACGGCGCCCCCAGCGTGAGGTCGTCTGCCTGTTTCCCTTTAAGGGGTGTGGAGGGGGAAATGCAGCGACGTGATATTCAGGATCGCACCGTGGGGGGGGGGGCTAGAGGCTATCTCTTAATTACAGGAATGAGCAGTAGCGTCCTGGGGGTGCAGGGAGAACCGTGATGCCTCCGGAAGTGGGTTGTGATCATTTTATTTTCTTTCTTTCTGCTTTGAGGAGCCCTGCAGAGGCATCCGCAGGGTTCCCCGTACCCTTGTTTCTGTAAGTAAGAGAAAGCCCCTCCCCCCCACAACAGCACAATCCCAGGGATCATGCCACTGTATTCCTATTCCCCTGCAAGAACCTACCTCAGGAGTTTTACTCCCGAGGAGTTTGAGAACCCCTGGCTTAAGTACTGACTTTGCAGCCATGTGCTTCGATTTTTATTTGTATATATACCTCTGTTGCTATACCTCCATTCAGACTGACACCTTTCGGGGTGGTTTATTTAGAACAGTGTTTCTCAAAAATTTTTCCCCTGCCGTGCCACTTTGCATGGTCCATCTATTGGAAATATGACTGGATGTAACTGGTGATGATGTCATCACCAGTTACTTCCAGATGGGGAACCAGACACAACACGACAAACATGGAAAGCACACACTGGAGCTCTGCCCTCCAAGCCTCCTACTACTGCTTGTCGCGTTGCTAGACTCTGCCAGGCAGTAGAGGTGTGGGGGTCCTGTGAGTACCATTGGACATCACCTCAAGTACCACCAGTGGTACAATACCACTGGTTGAAAAGCCCCTGATCTAGAATTACAGGGCAAAATAATCGGTGTTCAGGCTATGGCTCCACCTGATGCAGTAGGACTACCCTTATGTTTTAATTGCAGTGGTTCCCAAACTTTTTAGCACTTGCCTTAAATAAGGCACTTTACAAGCTGCTTAAGCCTATGTTGTTATAGTGGTGATTTGGCAGCAGTGCTCTCCCCAAGTAGCAGGTTGTTTAATCCTTGATGCAAACAGCCTAATCTGCCTTGTCAGTTTTGCGACGCATCAAAAATTAGATTGTGGCCCACTGATGGTCCACGGACCCACAGTTTGGGAACCACTGTTTTAAATGGATTGGTACCCCCTGCCAAATTCCAAAAGGGGTTATTTTGCAGATATGCCTCTTCTTCTGTTATCTATACCTCTCATTGACCATTTTAGTTTTAGCAGGAAACCTGAGAGAAACAGAATGCCACTTGCGTTAAGCCAGTAAAATTAGTTCTTAGGAATTGTAGATGCACAGTACCAACTGGGTGTTTACTACTGGATTATGGACTCTGATTTTGAAATCCTTGAAATCCATTGCTTTTCGATTTGATAAAGCCAGGTAGCCACACTGGCATAAACACTGGGCATTATCTGTTACAATGCGTAGTTTCTGAGGTGGCCACGTCCTGGCAAGTAACTTCGAGCCTTGTTGAAATGATGCTTCTGGAGAAGAAGTGAAATGCTAATTGGCTCACAGAATCAGGGCCACTTTACTTAAGATTGAAACACTGCTGAAGGAGCAAAGCCTGTGATTTCAAACTCCAAGTGCTTTGAAAATTGCCTGCTAGACAGAATAAACTTTCAACTATCCTAGCATAGCACTGGTGTGTTTTTCCCCTTTCCCAAGGCAAAACTCAAGCATCGCATGGTGTTCTATCACCACAAAGCAGCCATTGACGCTGGAGACTAGCACTGATCCTTCATAACTTTGTCTCCCATTTTGCCGGTGGAGATTAAATCTTCCGCCACCTGTCAGAGAGGGAGGCCTTAAAAATGACAAAAAAGTTACCGAAAGTCTGAATTTCTACCTTAAGGGCACCTGAAGATATGAAATAGATTAGGCTGTTTCCTGTGTTCATACCAATTCCTGATCTTGTTAGGGAATAATTTTGCTGATCCGGCGGAAAACTCCTCTGCAGGGCTCTCGACTCACTCATCTTTATGACTCAATGTGATAGACAGTGTTGGTTTTTGCGGGAGGAAAACGACTTGTCCTGAGCGCACATGGAGTTTGTGGCAGATCACTTTGAGTGCAATATGGAAGCTACTCTAGGGTGCCATTGGCCACAAAATGAAAATATTGAATCTTGGGTATACAGCATTTTCCTTAACTTGCTTATAAGTTATACTTGTATTATAATTCCTGCTTGGCCACAAAGGTTTTTGGGGGACTTGAGGCTAGTCACTGTGTCTTAGCCTCATCTACCTCACAGGTGGTTGTGTGCATAACGGGGCAGGGGTGGTACATATACCAACTTCAGCTCTTTGGAAGTGTTTCCCAGTAAGGGGATAAGGCCAGGACCACAGGGGAAATGTGGATTTTGAAGGACTGAAGACAAGTAGAAAGACAACGCATCTAGGAGTCACTGGGTACTGTCCTAGAGAAGGAAGAGGCCATAGCTAGTGTTTCCGGAGGACAGCCTTACAGTGCATGTAACACGTTCATGAATCTGAAACAAATTCAGGGTGGGGGGGAGGGCATTCCAGGGGATGGGCGGGGACAGGAGGCGGGACTGGGACCCAGCACTGGATTCCCACACCGTTCCCCAAGCAGCGCAGAGCGGTTCCAAGCCGCTCTGTTCTCCTTGTACTTGTGCCGCCTCCTGAGGTGGCGCAGGTCTGAGGAGACCCATTGGGGCTGCGGTGGCTAACCTGGGGGTAAGGGGAAGACTGAGCCCCAGTCTTGCACTGGATATAGTACAGGCCTCTTGGCCTGCCCGTTCCAGCGCAAGGTAGGATTGCAGTGCAAATTAAATACTTGTGCCAGATAGGAGTGTTTTAGATATGGTAGAATAAAATGGCAGATCACAGAACATTTGAACCTGGTAGGTTAGTATCAGGAAGGTATGAATAGCTCAAGCTATTCATTGTGGGGGAGCTCAAGAAATATTGTGGGGGAGATAGGTGCTATTTTTTGTGTTTTCAGAAATGTTTGCTGTGCTCCCACCTACCCCACTGAATCATAATTAATTAATTAATTAATTAATTAATTAATTAATTAATTAATTAATTAATTAATTAATTAATATTAATTAAAAACCATATGCATATAAATTTCTCTTCTTGTAGGTTTGCCGGAATCTATCATAGCAGCTGCATGTTCACGAAGTGGCCAGAGGGTTCTCCATGTGGATTCGTAAGTTCCGTGGTTAAGCTATGTGCTTTTTTTCTTTGCTGTTATAGGGTTCGTTTGAAAGTTTCTCTTGTTTTAACACAACTGAATTTACGATTTCACACCTGGTGGTGGCATCACCTTGCAGTACTGTTATAAAATGTTATCTTTGGAGGATATAACTTTTTGTTGTTGAAAGAACAAGGCAGCATCATGCAATTGTTATCTTTGGGGGTCTACCTGGAATAAATTTTAAGTGTTAACATTTCTGTAGCCCACACCACACAGTGGGACCTCCTTATCCACAGATTTCAGTATCCACGGATGCTGACCTGCAGCTGGAGGACCTCAGAGGACCTCCCAGATGCGATTGGAAGTGCCTTCCAGACACAGCCTGGAGGTCTTCTGAGGCACGGGGAGGCCTCCCGGACACTTCTAAAAGGTACTTCTGCTTTGCTGGCCCCCACCCACCCACCCCCTGACAGATTTCATTATCTGTGAAATTCTTTATCCAACGGATACACCGCAGATAGTGAGGGCTCACTCTACTTTTCAGACCAGCTTATCACAGCGTTTCCTGACTAATCATTCTGGAAAATGTAGTTCTATAAGGATTAGTTGATGGTAGATGCCTTTAAAATAGGATTGGACAGATTTCTGGAGGAAAATCCCATCACAGGTTACAAGCCATGATGGGATGTACAGTCTGAGATTAGCTGGTCGCTCATCTTGAGGGCTGGGTAGGAACTTTTTTTTTGTCATCCGAATTGGCCGTGGATGGCAGTTTTTTCACCTACCCCAAACTGGCGAGGGAGGGACGGTATCTGTAGTAGCTTTCATGCATTAAAAATTGGTCACTAATAAAGAAGCACAAGTTAAACCCAGTTGTAATCTGGTGTCTGCTGGAGAGTGTGAGTATAAATACAATGCTAGATGCAGGGAGGTGGCAGCAAGATGCAAGTGTCTTGTGTGTGCTCCCTGAGGCATCTGGTGGGCCGCTGTGAGATACAGAAGCTGGACTAGATGGACCCTGGGCCTGATCCAGCAGAGCTCTTTTTGTGTAGCAGAACAAAGTTTTCTGGATATGCAAACTAAAATTCTCAGCGTACCTTGAAGAAATCGATGACAGTTTAAACTGAAACTGTTTGGTATTGTGCCAAATCTGTGTGGGAATAATTTGAGTTAATTACCAACAAAATTCAAACAACACATTGACAGCAATGTGTTGATCAACACATTGATCAGCAGTGAAGTTTTCCTTTCTAAGGTAGAATTATTACCATTAAAATGCCTTTGTGCCCTAAAGGAATTGCCAGTGCTCTTATCTTACTAAACTGATAAAGTTTTTAAAATAGTAGAAATTAATAGCTCATTTAAACTACGGTGTAACTGTGCAATCTGTGCATGTTTACTCAGTAGTAAATCCAGCTGTGTTCAGTGGGATTTACTCTCAGGAAAGAGTGCATAGGATTTCAGACTAAGGGTGGGAAGGGGGAAGATTGGAAACAGAGTCAAGGCTGCTACTTTGTATTGACCATTCCCTCCCTAGTCTCTGAAGCATAATAGTCCCTGAGTATGTTGACTCTGAAGTAAGGCCATGGAGATCAGTGGGACTTACTCACATCAAGGGGTGCATCTTGTAACCTTTTGTTGTGGGACTCCTCTTGTAAAGTCTTTATGTTAGCCTCATCAGATCTTGTTATTGGTGGAGAACAGGGAGAAAGCCTCAGAAATGTTTAATGTTTCTATTAACTATGTGGTTTGCTAATTTTATTGTCGTACACTGCTTTGTGTTAAAAAAAAGCGGTACAAATATGTTTTTAAAAATATGCAGCAATAAATGTTACTGATGTGTACTCTTTACATACATGGGATGTTTAAAAATGCTGCATGTATTTTGGATGGACAAATAAAAGAGCAGTTGGAATAAAAATTTGTGAAGTTTAGACCATACAAGGAATCATCTTTCAGCAGATTATGATGTCTTTATATTATATGCAGACTTTCTCCAAAAATGCTACATACTCAGGGTATTCTTACGTTCTGAGAGCCACACATTTGTTGAGTTTTCCAAGGCTGACAGTGCAATTCTGTGTATGTTTAATCAGAAGTAAGTCCCTCTATGTTAATTGATGTGCAGATGGGCGTTGGACCTAAGTCCGAATTGCGCAAGATGGAATTTCTCACTTTCACTGTCTTGGTGACCATTATTTCTAGGAGAATTTGCAAGCTAGGAATTGATGCCTCCAAATGATTAAAGTTGCAATGCTAGGCACACTTAATTGAAAGTGAGCTCCATTAAATGAGACTTCCTTCTGAGTAAACGTATAAACTGTTAGTAACCCTGGGGCCCAATCCTAATGAGTGTGCACCAGCTTACCGCAGGCCTGCACTGCTGCAAACATGCCATAAGATACGCCATGCATGCCAGTGTTGGGCTGGCCCAGGTGGAGCACCGGAGCTCCGCTGCTTGGTGGTTATGCAGACCACCAGGCAGCGGAGAGGTAGGTGGGGGCATGGGGGGAGGTGGGGAGGAGGCATTCTGGGGTGGGGGAGGTAGAGGGAGGGCAGGGGGAGGGGGGAGGAGGCATACTGGGGTAGGGAGTGGGCCAGGAGGGAGGCTGTCTGCCCAACACGAAGGCTCTGAATTCTACACAGACACTTGGGTCGTCGTAGAATTGAATAGCCCCATTGCGGGGCTACTTGCTTTATCCGGGGGAAGGGGACAGAAGTCCCCTTCTCCCAAGGAGGCAGTGGCAGCGGCTGCCTGGGGTGTGTTGGATGCTGTGGCAGCCATTTTCAGTGCTGCTGCAGCCCCCCACCCTGGGCCGTTCAGATTGGGCTGCCCTTCACCTGTCCATGGTATGATTAATATTTATTTCCTAGGTTTAATGATTAATATTTTATTTCCTGTTGTTGTTCTGTTATGTCTTTTGTTCGTACACACAACTTATTTTTTTTTAAAAAAGTTTTTAAAACGGATGTTGTTAAATAGTTACCATCTTCATTTTTTTAATAGTTGCATTCTAAGCAAAAAGAGTTTAATAATGCATGAAATGCATCTTACCCCATTCCCAAATGTCTGACCTGGGTCTTAAGTCACTTTTTGAAATTAGCATCTGAACCAGGAAGTTGATTAAAAAACAAAATGGCAATGAACTAGAACCAGAGTTGAACTGTTTTTTTAATTAAACAGCTGCTGATTCCTTGAATGAAATGAACATATTAAATAAATAAAAAATGAAAACTTGTCCCCCTATCTGGTCCTCAAATTAACCCATTTCTGCCCAGCCCACAGGTGTACATATTTGATCCCTGTTGTTTATATCCAACGTTGGGCAGAAATGGCTTAAGTTGCATATATCCTACACTCCACATTTGCTTGGTTTGTGGAAATAAGAGACAGAGAAACTGCATATTTGCACCAGTAAAACTGCTGCACGCTTATGTAGCTGCGTAAACTTTAAATCTCCTACTTACTGTTCAGATAGAAAGCATACGGGTGGTGGTGGTTAACCCCTGCTAATTGGGTAAGAGGCACTTTTTCAAGTGGGTGCTCCTCTTTTTAGCAGGGGGAGAGTAACTGGCCCACCTCACCCCAGCACTGTCTGTTCTAGTGGCTGTCTGCTGGTATTCATTTGCATCTTTTTAGATTGTGAGCCCTTTTGGGACAGGGAGCCATTTAGTTATTTGATTTTTCTCTGTAAACCGCTTTGTGAACTTTTAGTTGAAAAGCGGTATATAAATACTGTTGATTGTTGATTGATTGGTGGTTGGGAACAGGGCGAGGGGAGAGAAAGTAGGAGTCAAATGAAACTTTTGAAGTACTTTCTGAGTGCCAGAATTCATTACCCTGCATGGACCCTATTACTTTTAATCTCCCGCCACTGTTTTGCATTTATCATAATATACCGCTTATGTGATGATGGTAGATGGTCTGAAGTGGACCATTATAAACCACTGAGTAGCACCTCTGCTGATTTATAAACACTGTCCAGGCATCCCCCATCAAGAGCAGCTAATCTTATTCAAAATAGTCACTTCCATTGCAGCCTGGCCATAAATTCCTGTAGTCATGTTTTAAAACCAAAGTTAGCTTCTGCCAAATTGTAATTGAAGGGGGCTCTATTTCTGGGTGCTAGCTATCTGTCTCAATAAAACGTTATATAAAGCAAAAAAAAAAATAATCTGTGGTTCTTTTTCAGAGAGCTACATTTACTGTAGATATTAATGAGCTGTTGACGTGTGAAATTTCAAGGATGGATGTTAAGTGATTTAGAAAAGTGATTTGCAATTCAGAACGTGTGGCTTGGCATTGACTTTAAACTTGGAAGTTGCAGAAGTTGGGAATTGAATCCTGTTGTGAAAGCATGTTGGTGCATGCAGGTCTCGCTGTGACCTCTACCACCCACCCACCCACTCCCGAATGTTTTTCTTTTGGGGATTGTGTGCTTGATTGTTTGCATAGAATTTCTGGACACATTGTGGAATAACCAGTACAGTGGGAAAGCTGACCATGTCTTATTTTGAATTTAAACTAACATTTGGTTTCTGTATTATTTTAGGATCTATGTTTTAGGATATGTTATATCCTACCTTTCTCCCACCATGAAACCTGCTGCAGTGCTTGTGGCGTTCCCAGGGAGTCTCTCACTAATGCACTGAATGGTACCCATGCATGCAGACCTGCTTGAGGAAGGTTGCGGGTATCATTCTCTGGTCACAGTGTATAGCACAAGGCTAGTCAAATAATAATAATAATAACAGGTATTTATATACCACTTTTCTTGGTCTTTATTCAAGACTTTATTCAAGGCGGTTTACATAGGCAGGCTTATTTAAATCCCTTATTAAATAGGGATATTTACAATTGAAAGAAGGTTCTTTCTTTCAAGAACCACTACATTCAAGGTGTTTCATTTCGATCTGGTTTCACATTCTGGCCTCCATCCTGCCACGCTCAGAGCAGATGGAATAGCTCGGCTTCAGCTTGTCAGCTGCTTCAAGGTCGCACGGTGCCGGTGGCCTCGAACTGGCGACCTTGTGGATGTTATCTTCAGGCAGACGGAGGCTCTGCCCTCTAGACCAGACCTCCTGCCCTGTCTAGTCAACCAGTTTAAAGAATTTTTAATCTACCTTCTTAACCAGTAAATTACTGTAGTCTATTAAATATTTTTGGGCATGGACAATACCTCCATATAGCTTCCTTTCTGAAACACTAGGAGAGATAATTTACAACATAAGCGATAGTTAAGATCATTTGTGACATTTTCTTTTGCATTCCCTGTTGCAGTAACACACCAATTCTGGGCTGGTTGGTGATTTATTTATTTTTCTGCTGTCCTTCTTGCAAGGAGCTCCTATATGTAGTTGTCCTCACAACAACCCTGTACGGTAGGTTAGGCTGAGAGAATGACTGGCGCAAGATCACCCAGGAAGCTTCATGACTGAGCAGGGATTTGAACCTGGATCTTCCAGGTCTAAGCCCAACACCAAAACCACTACATAATTCTGTTTGCTTTTTTTTTTTAAAGGTATGATCCAGAACAGTACAAGGGTCTGTTCTGCTAGTGCATACGTGCTTTTCAGCTCCCCTTTCTGAATGGGACCTCTGGCAGTCTCTGACATGCCTTTTTGCAAGGCCAAGGCTTCCTTGAGAGCAGCATCCCATAAAGCAGAAGAGATTGAAACAAAACTTTACCCATGTATGTACAGAAGTGCTTTCCAACTCTCATTCCCGCTGTCTCAAACTGGCTGCTTCCAATTAATTCAATAATTGGACTGATATATTGGACTAATACAATATTTGGACTGATATAATATTTAGAGTTATGCTATCCTGCCAGGAAGCCTAACATTGACAGGCTTGCGGCAGACTATTGTTACAAACCCTTTGAATTGGAGATTTTTATCAGAATGAACAGGGGGAATACATTGATATTGGATCAACTGCAATGGTTGCCACAGGAGCTTGGCTTGCAGTCAGATTACAGGCTAATTTAGTGGCTTGAATTGAATTGTTTTTGTTTTTAATTAAAACAAATGAGAATTAAAACCAAATGTTTTCATTTGTTTTTCGTTCATTTTTATAGGAATCCTCAGGAGTTTTAGTACATTGTGTACAAATTGCTAAACGACTGCAGGGAGGGAAGGAGAGAGAGCAGAGAAATGGTGCTTCTGAAATTGCATAGAAAATGGGACTGTTGTGTCCCAACTCCCTGATATTTGAAGTTTTTGCAAGTCTGGAGCTTTGGAGGAGATATCTGGAACAACTGAAACATCCATAGGGTGAAAAACCATGAAGATAGGCTTAGGGCAAGTCGTCTGAATATCACTCCAAGGGCCATTCTGAGCCTCAGAGAGGCTGCGCAAGGTGACGCACAGCCTCTCCAAAGCTCAGAATGGCTGTGGACTAGAAGTTCTGGTCACATTCAGAGCAAAGGTGGGCTCTGAAAATTGCAGATTCCATTATCCGTGATTTTCAGTATCCGGGGGTGGGGGGGTGGGTCCGGGAACAGAACCCCCAAGGATGAAGTGGCACCACCTGTAATAGTCAAAGTTTAGGTTCTTGAATGTTATGTATGGTCTCCCAAACGTTTCTCTGCTGTTTTGCAATCTTGCAAAAAATCCAATTAAAAGGTTGCAGGAGAAAAATTTGAAAATACTATTTAAAAACATCTGGAGTGAAAGAAGTTGGCCGGATTCCCACACCTTTGGGGTGACGAGTGAGACAAGCTGGGAATGGTTTGATAAGTTGTCTCGGCAGGTGATGAGTGGAATTTTTCAGACTGGATACAGAAGTCATGTTACGTTCTTGAAATCAGTGTGGCAGGAGGTTCACTTGGGGAAGACAGCTCCTTCTGATATAGGAGATGACTTCCTCCTGCCCCCTCCTCCCTGAGAGATCAAATAGAAGAAAGACATATGCATGGCACTCTCTGGAGAAATCATGAAGCATCAGCAACTTCTTTTCAGACATCAGCGGCTTTGATTCATTTTTTCAGGGCTATTTCAGCATTGAGGGAGGCAGCCTACCTAATTGACATTCACCAAGGAGCTGAGTTTTCCCTCCTCAAGCATGCTGTTAACACTTGTTTCACATGCATAGCGTTTAGTTCAGACAACTCGGAAGCTCTCTACAACGGACGATGGGCCTAAACGATCCCAGTTTATAGTACCCCAGGTGCCTATAAATTTGACTTGATTCACACTCGGTGCCGGAACCCAGGTCTGTGGAACGTGGACCCACCCTCTCCCAGCTCTTTTCTCACATATGCCAAGTCTCCCTGAACCTCTCCCTTAATCCTGAGGACTTATCACAACTATCCCTGATTAAAATTAACTTACCTAAGTCTACTCTGAGGGTGAGATATGCTGTAGCAATCAAAATGCTCCAACTGCATGATTCCGTTTCTTAAGTTCATTTCTCTCTTGGTGGTGAAGCATGTTGTGCAAGTGGGTCAATGACTTTTTGTGGCTTGTCAGTTTGGATATCATGCCAGCTTACAGCTGGCCCCAAACCATTTCAAACTATTTGATCAGAGAACCCATTACACAGGGTGAGGTGATAGCATTCTGGGCTCTTAAGAGTCATATTTTTGCATACCTCTTCCCCCCCCACCCCCAAAGTCTTGCTCTGTGTATTAAACCAGGAGATTAAGAAGAGGCCTGCATGAAGCCTTTCCTCCAATGTGGTTGTTGACTACATGCAATGAGCGATTTTTGTTTGTTGCATGGCAAAGGTTTCAAGACTATGACACCCAGACTTGACTCAGAACAGTCCAGAATTCTCTTTTGAATAATGTGTACATTGGGTCAGACTTTGCCTTGTCGATCCAGGACGTTTTGCCAAATCACGGTTACGCTTCCTTATTCATGGTTTGGCCAAGTGTCTGAATTTGAGTTGCACTTTTTTTAAGACAAGTGCCATCTGAGACAGACCCAACCTTCCCTTGTGGCTACGGGTCAAGGAAGGTTCATAGTCCAGTGCAGACCTTCTCATTGAAGACACCTTGATAAGTGCCCTAGGATTCTTATGGCTTGATTTATATGTTTATTTCATCTGTAACTTCATTTATTTCAACTGCTGCTTTGGCATGCCTGTTACAGATGAAATACTTACTAAGTAGGTAAGTATTTCATCTGTAACAAGCATGCCAAAGCATCAGTCCCATTCTGAGCCAAGATGGCTTCAAAACTTAAAACACAAGTAAACATGATAAATGCAGCGTTAGTGCAATGAAATGATATGGAAACTATAAGAAAGTGAAAACTTAGTAAAAACAGATTTTTTTTTTCCACCCTAAGGATCATAACATGTTACCAAAATCCCTGCAAAATAGAGTTGGTTTTCAGGTTTTGCTTGAAGATGGAACAGGATGGGGCTAACCTAACCTCTCTGGGCAGATGTTCCTGCTTGATTTGAAAGACTGGCATTAGCCAGTAAAGCTCTAAAAAATGCATGACTGGGTTATTTTGAGGACCCCATTCCGGAGGTATATGACCACTGTCAGAAAATCACTGCCCCCAGTTATTGCCAGGTGTGCTTTTGAAAGTAGGATCCACCAGCAGGGCCTCTGCAGAGCCAGTCTTTAAGGCTGGGCAGTTTCAGATGGGAGTAGACAGTCTTCAAGATAACCCAGCCCTTGACAGCTTAAGGCTTTAATGATGAAAGCCAGCCCTTGAAATTTAGACCCAGAGATATTACATTACCATTGTAATGTGGTCTGACCCACTTTGCTCCTCTGTACAGCTGCGTTTTGCTGCAGCTTTTGAATAGTCTTCAAAGGCAGCCCCACACCCAGTGCATTTCAGTAGTCTAAACTGGACATAAGTAATGCACGTAGAACTCTATCCAGGGACACCTCTTTCACCTGAGCAGTTAGTTCAAAAGTCACTGATCTAGATTAGCATTTCTCAGACTGTGGGTCCATACACACTAGGTGGGTTGTGAGCCAATTTCAGTTGTGTTGAGTAGCACCTAGCCGAACCAACAGTGAAATAAATACAGAGCTGCTGGACTAGTAACAGCTATGCTATGTAATGGGAGCTTTGTCTGATTGTGGCTTAGGTTTGAAACCTAAATTAATGATGTCGTTTCCGGCCATGACATCACTTCCAGTGGGTCCAGGCAGATTGTCATTCTGAAAAGTGGGTTTCGGTGTTTAAAAAGTCTGAGAATCACTGATCTAGACTGATTGATAGGTGGGGTTTGGGACAACACCTTTTAATTGTGGTTGGGAAAAGGACCTGTCACTTCCTGAATCAGTTGTCAGCAAGGTTTTATTACATTTTCCTAAATTAGGCGAACTCAGGTCCACTCATTTCTGGACCGTGTCAACTTTGGAGTAAAATCTCCACACCACTTCTCTGCAGGTACCTGAAGGACTTTTTAAAGTCAGCTTGTAGTAGTGGGCAATTAAGAGGTGTTTAGCAGACATCTGTCTGCCTTTGTGCTAACTAAGCAACCTTACTGGAGAGCGTAATCCTCCCTCCCAGAGCCTTCTATTCCTAACACAGGGGTGTCCAAAGTTTTTGGCAGGAGGGCCACATCATATCTCTGACACTATGTCAGGGGCTGGGGAAAAAATGAATTAATTTACATTTAAAATTTGAACAAATTTACGTAAATTTACATAAATGACTATATTAAAGATGAGCTTATATGAATGAATGAAGGTCTTGCAATAGCTCCAGGCCTATAAAAGTCCTGAGACTTTTGCTCTGGTTGTCAGATCCAATCTTGCTCTAGATATCCTTGCCGACATAGGCACAATGGGCATCGACTGAGAACAGGGACGTTTTGGTGGCAGCTTTGACTTTGTGGAATGCCTTCCCTGTGAAGGTCTGGTTGGCTCTTGCCCTATTCTCCTTCAAGAGGTCTGTAAAAGATCTTTGTCCTGGCACAAAGCAAGGCCAGCCTTTCCTTCACTGTCACTGCTGCATCACAGACGTGAAACAGCAAGCAGTGGAGGAAGCCCTCATCCCACAGCTCACGCAAGAGGTCAAACAGTTGCCCTCACACTGAAAGCAGTTGCATCGGGCCAGTGTGGGCTCCAACAAATCTCCGGAGTGCCAGAATCTCATTGGAGACTAGGGGCTCCCTGAGGGCCGCATTGGGAGTCCTCGAGGGCCGCAAGTGGCCCCAGGACCGGGGTTTGGACACCCCTGTCCTAACAGGTTAGCTAGCTAGGACAATTCCTTCTGATGATGGGGGCCTTCCTTTTATGCAATAGGCTGGAATTCGTGCCAGTTTGAAACCTGAAGCCAGTCAGTGAGGCTGTTGTAGGATTAGCTTCTAGGTTCCCTCCCTGCTTCTTCGTCCTGTGATTTGGTAAAGCAGTAATTGGGAGCCATCAGACCTGGGCCAAATCCATTCCAAGGAAAAACCTCAGTTGATCAGATATTCTAGCAGATAAATGCAGAGCTCTCTATATGTGCCATGACTTTCTGATGAAACACTCCATGCAATGGGGCTGTCCATGAAGTGTTCAGAAATTTCTATTGGTGCAAAATGCATTGGCCAGGTCAACTGTGTCTGCTCAGTGGGATCATATTCCCTGGTTCCTTGTGAATTGCATTGGCTACCAGTCTGTTTCTAGGTCCATCAAGGCACTGGTTTTGACTGTAAAGGCCCTAAACCAGTGGTTCCCAAGCTGTGGGTTGGGACCCGTTTTTGGGTGGTTCATGGAGCGGAGTTTCCAAATAACACAAGTGATGGAAAGATAACTAACTGCCTCAGCTCCTGCAGTTTGCAAGCCTTTAGGGAGATAAATATTTTAGTATCTTGTTCTGCTTGTAACGATTACTTGTAAATTTAAAAATGTGATTTCTTTTGAGATTTTTTAAACTTAGGTGTATCCCAACAGTTTCAATTTAAAAAGTGGGTCCCCGTGGTAAAAAATTTGGAAACCACTTCCCTAAACAGGTTGAGACTTTGATATCTAAGGGACTATCTTGGCCCATTTGGTCCTTTCCATATGCTCTGGTTGTCAGATCCAATCTTGCTCTAGATATCCTTGCCGACATAGGCGCAATGGGCATCGACTGAGAACAGGGACATTTTGGTGGCAGCTTTGACTTTGTGGAATGCCTTCCCTGTGAAGGTCTGGTTGGCTCTTGCCCTATTCTCCTTCAAGAGATCAGTAAAAGATTGGTTTGTTCATTTGGCTTTTGGAGGGGATGGGGTCTGCAGGGGTTAGCATGCTGAGCTTGGCCTTTCACTTGTGGGTTTTGCTTTTGTTAATGCTGCCTCTAATTTAACTTCAGTTTTATCCATAAGAGCATAAGAACAGCCCCACTGGATCAGGCCATAGGCCCTTCTAGTCCAGCTTCCTGTATCTCACAGCGGCCCACCAAAAGTAAGTCCCTCTGTGTTCCGTGGGCTTACTCCCAGCAAGCTGTGCATAGGGCTGCATCCTAAGTCTGCAGCCTGGTATGTGCTTTGTAAGTCCCATTGAACTGAGAGAGGCTTGCTTCTGAGCCAACATGCATAGGCTTGCACTGTATGAGGGTTAAGCCTTACTGGTCTTCAGCAAAATACTGAAGTTATTGCTGGAGTTGGTGAACTGGCAGAACCAGTCATTCTGAGACTAGGTCTTCTGTTTCTGTAGTGTTCCTCTGCTCCCTCCTGGTCCGGTGCTTTTAGCCTTACCCAGTTGTGAACCTGGCCTCAGTGCTACGGGAGGACGACGACTGCAAAATGCCACCTCCTCCTCGAAAAACGGCACTTTTCATGGAAAAAGTGCCATTTTTTTGTATTTGAAGGCCTTTTTCTCCAGTTTGTGATGCCTGTTGCATTGACTTTTTCCCTTTTACTCTCTCCTGCTTTTTTGTGTTGTGTAAACCTCTTGGCTAGGACAACTTCCTCACTTTGCACAGGTACAATAATTGTGGTGGAATCCTTGTAAAAATGGATTTGACTGAGTTGGCTTCTTTTTCTTTCTTTGATAGGAGAAACTACTATGGCGGAAATTGGGCAAGCTTTAGTTTCTCAGGGTTATTGTCCTGGATAAAAGAATACCAGGTAAGGATCAATCTATTGTCTCTAAACTCAATTCTGCCTAAGCACCATTGAAATCAGTAAGTCATATTAGTCATGACTGACTCGAGTATTGTTAATTTCAGTAGCGTTAACTGAGGTTTCCCTTTTTGGGTGCAACTCAGTCACTTTTATTGTATGTCAAACTTCTGATCTTTTGCTAAAATTTTAAAGTTTTTTCCCCCTCAAAGCATATGCAAAGGGATTTCCAAGATCCTTTTCCTTTGTTCCCTGCCTCTGTAAAAATGCACAAGCTAATATTAATGAATATATATTTAGGTAGAATGTTAAGACAATGAATGTATCTGAGGACTAAAACATGTATTTATTAATACAGGCAACAGAACAGTGCAGAATACAATGGACTTGTGCAATAAATGTTGTTTAACTTCATTACAACCTTTCTGGGCTGGTTGTGTTCTGCAGTTCAGTATCTAGCTAAGAACCTGAGAATCACAGAGATATCGTTGAATGATTCTTGATGTTCTGAGCCGTGTGTGTGTGTGTGTGTGTGTGTGTGTTTTTCTGGAGTTGAGCTGGTGTAATTTGCTCAAGGCCAAGAATTATTATTATTACAAATAAAAATTATGAGTTGTCAAACATTAAATCAGTCAGGATATAAACACCAGGAAACCAAGAAGAGTTGCACATATCCATTTATAATTGTTTCTCAAGCCCAGATAGCTATCATCCAAAATTTGGCATTCAGTAATCGGCTTGTTTTTAATCTGAAAGATGATTTTTAAAAAACTGTAGAAATTTGGAGGCCTGTCCTTATTTTGTTTTGTGTGTCATCCATGCTGCAGTCTGACATTTTCTCCTTGTTAATTATCCAGGCCCAGTGGGGCTTGCTTCCAAGGAAGCATCAGGGGTGGGTTTTTAAAAAAAAACCTACATAGGAAGCTGCTGCCTTATTTGGAGTCAGCTTATTGGTCCATCTGACACAGGCTAGCCAGGGCTCTCCCAACATTTGGGTGTATACAGGATGGGTGGGTGGTAAACTGACCAGACTAGGCAAACAATGTATGCCACTAATGCCATCTTTCCTGAAGCCCTCTGCTGTACCCATAGTTGCTGATCCCTTCACTTCACCTACCCAAACAGAGGAAATGGAGAAGGAGAGGCCATGTCCTCTACTCTCTTCTCCACAATTTAGGCACACTGTGGAGTACTGCAGGCAAGAACAGAAGTGGAGGAACATCGTGGTAGAGGGGGAGGTGGTAGCAGCAGGTGGGTAGGCAGGCAGGAATTGGGGTGCCTTGCTTGGGGGTTCACACTGACCGTAGCCATTTTTCAGGGTTTGAGGCAGGGGTCTTTCCCAGCTGTACCTGGAGGTGCCAGGGATTGAACCTGGGACCTTCTGCATGCAAAGCGGCAGCTCTGCATTGAGCCACACCCCCTCCTTAATGCTTGGGTTTTCTTTTTGCATATTGTCATAAGGAAACAGCTGATCCAAGTGAGGAAAGTGATGCGTGGAAGGAGCTGATCCTTGAAAATGAAGAAGGTATACCTCTGATTACCAAGGATAAAACTATTCAGCATGTTGAAGACTTCTGCTATGCCAGGTAAGTGTAGAGCCTTGGCCTGGATCTTAATTTTCAATGGGACCTGCATTTCGAACTAGGCAACGGCTGAAGAGCCAGCAAAATGGAGCCAGGATATGGGCAAAGAGCTCTTTAAGCCTCTCTTCCCCAGCAAGGATGGAGATTTGGGTAAGAACCCTTTCCTATGTGGCCTCAGGCTCATATCCCCTTCTTGTGCATGCCTGATTACCTTCCTTGTGTTACAGAAACCTTAGTTTTCCTCCACACCAGATTGGAAGTCTGGTTCAAGCCAAGATTTGGCTATCTCTCTGACCTGGCTCTTTGTCTTGATCAAGCATTCTGTGAGCCACAAGTGAAGACCTGCTGCAACAAAATGTTACACCTTCCCAACTCTCATGCCAACCTCTAATTGTTAAAGTCTCAGACAGTCCAAGCTCCCCCCTTCTCTCCCAGTGCTCTCCTTTGTTGTTGCTTTTCCAGCCGTGAGACTTCAGTGTTGTATGGTTCCTGAAGCATGCTCAGTCTGTGTCACCTGCAGATACGACAGTAGCAGAAAATTTGCTTTGCTGCCATCGGCGCTAGGGAATAGGCTCTACAGTATACTCTATCCCAGTGTTTCTCAGTGTTTGCCTCCAACCATACCACTCCGCTTGGTCCACCTATTGGCAGTGCCACTGGACGTAACTGGCGATAATGTCATTGCCAGTTAACTTCCAGATCGAGAGGAAGTCACTTTGCATTGCTGATTTTGCTGGGGCGTCCTGTGGGTCCTGTGGCATCCTGTGGGTCCTGTGGCGTCCTGTGGGCGTCCAGACACCACCTCAACCACTTGAATTGGTGGTACAGGTACCACTGGTTGAGGAAGCCCATATTCGGTCAGACTCGGCCTTTAACATATAACTCGGAGTTAACATATAAAGTTATAAACAAATAAGGTTAAAGCAAACAAAGTGGAATGTAGAAGGAGTTAGACTAAAGCACAGTCTGCATATTTGGGAAAAAAAATTTCCTTCTAGAAACTTGGGGTGTGTGTGTGTGTGTGTGTGTGTGTGTGAGAGAGAGAGAGAGAGAGAGAGAGAGAGAATGTCTGATGGTTTACACACTCTGGTTTATTTTTGCAATTGTTGTTTAACTTCCCTGAACCTCCCATGAAGTCACTATTAAACATTTTATTTTGGACGAACCGAAACAGCTGGGAAGCAGCGGTAATATAGAGCGCCGAGCCGAAATGAATGGCCTCCTAACAAAGTGCATCCATCAAAAGGGAAAAGAATACCATTTCCACAACAAGCGGCATTGGGGGAGAGAAAGGCAAATGGCTGAAAAACAAATAGCGAACACCTGTGTTGCATAAATTAACCAGCTGGTTGGCAATTTTTCTTGTGACCTGTCGGAAGGGGTGGCTGTTACGAGGCATTAATAAGACAAGTTGGCTTTGAGAGATTCTTTTGTGGCTGCCATTAATTAATGAATGGTGGGAGATAATGTTCAGAATTTACAACACAATTTGGGCTGCAGATGTAGCCTTTTTGTGAATTAGCGTGATGGAACAAAACACACACACACACCCCACTTACACACACCCGAAAACACTGCTGTCTGCACAAAGGTTAGAACTTGAGTGGTTGTGGCTGGGGGGGGGAGGCATTTGCTTCCATTTCATAGGCATGGTGGTTCTTCTGTTCTCAAACTTTATAGCACAGGGACCTACTTTCTAAAATGACACACTATCAGGACCCACCAAGCTTTGTGAGTCTTTAAAAAAAGGTAATCTATAAAGAAATAATTTATTTGTGTGCAAGTAATATTTTGTTTGTTTGCAGAAAACTTGATTCATTTCTTGTAATGAGGCAGCCCTAATGAGTAGTCTCAAGGCTTGAGGGGCTTAGTTATGTCACCTGCCCTTCTCCTGCCCATAATACCTGTCTTTGATGGATGTTGAAAAAATACACCAGGAAAAAGATGCTCAAACATTTATCTCCCTGTATTTGCACGAGCTTGCAGACTGCAGGAGCTCAGATATTTGCAGAGCAGTTAGCAGTTCTCTGGTTTTCGGATGGTCTCATGGCTTGAGGTTGTTCCTTGATCTTTCCATCATCCTGTTGTCATTGGAAGCTCTGTGGGACCCACCAAAAATCAGGTCACGACCCACCAAGTGGGTCCCAACCCATGTTGGAGAAACATTAATTTAGAGTGATGATATTTTGCACAAGCACCTTCTGCTGGTTATACAATCTGGAAGTTTGCTAGGTGGAGTTTCATTTTGCCCACTGAAGTTTGTGGGAAACATCAGTTATTGGAACATGCCATTAATTTTTCCACTTGGGTATGAGCCTTACACAGCAATTTCAGTCATCTCGGCAAATGACGTGCCTCCTCTGGTGAGTGATGATTGCATAAAAGGCAAGCCCCAGTCTCATACCTTAATCCTGGATGATGGGGGTTTGTTTCCAGTTGTACCATTGTGCTTTGGTGGACCTTCAAACTGTAGGAGTGATTCCCCCCCACTTGCTTCCTCCCCTCCTTGCTCCAGGCTTGATAAGAGAATTGGCTCTCTCATTCTTTCCGCGCCATTCTTTCAAGACCCTTGAAGCACATTGGAAGTGCAGTATGATGTGGGCACGATCTTATGCCCCATCACCAAGTCCAAGTTTGGTGGGGAAGGGAGCAAGGGATAGTCCCTCACTTTGCACCACCTGTTGAATGTGTAGCGCAAGGGGTCAGGGACAAAATCACCACATGTTTTTGATTGGCTACAACGGCTGGCTGAATTTGTGGACCCCTGCTGTGATCCTAGGTGGGTGGGTATTTGGAAGCGAGTCCTGCTGAATTCAATAAAAATTTACTTGCTGGTAAAGATGCTTCTGTTCTTCTGTGGTATGGTGCAATTCTATGCATGTCTGCCCATGTGTATGTACCCCTGAGTTCAGCATAGCTTACTGTCCGGTAAACATGTGTGGAATTGAGGCCTTTGGTTCATCTTGGCTACATCTTAGGTGTAGTAACATCTCTGATTGGGAAAAAAAGGGAAAGAGTTAAACTATTCCCAAACACCATTGCCACATCCAGTTTGACCCCTCCCCTCCAGTTTGCTCTGTGTGTGTGTGTGTGTTTAATTGGGAAATCCAATTATGGAATCCCCTGCAACGCGGGCAGTTTGACCCCATTCCATCCTAGCAACATTCCCACCCACCATAGTTCCAACGTAATGCTTTTTAGGTGAAGAGTGTGGATCTGACCGGGACTTTGGGTTGAGGCAAGTTATTTTAGCCAAGCTCATGCCAGGTTGTCTCTCATAAACCCAAGTCTGGCTGCTAATTAGTTCAGAGATGGACATAAGAGGACTTAAAAAATTAAATACCTTTTTACTTCTGGCGACTGGGGGGAACTTCTGCCTCTTATTGATAGCCGCTGAAACTTTACTGTGGTATCATTTCAGCCTTTGAAATCGCAGTTCATTAGTTGTCACCTAGGCTTAGATTTACTTGGTGGATTAATGGCTGAGTGGTTAAGAGATAAAAAGATAACGCAAAATTGTTGCTGAACTCTCCTCTTTTTTTCTTTTTTTTTTGCCCTTACCCCACTTATAATGGAACTGATTTGATTCATCTCCGTCGGTAGCGTAGACTGCAGTTCCACTTTCAAAAGCTCAAGCTGCCGAGGTGGGCACCGCTGAAGTTGAAGATTAAAAAGGAAAATGCACTTCACTGCGGAGCGCAGCCTTAGAAGGCAAACGTTAAAGATTTTGCCATTAAGAAAAAAGGGGAAGATGGTGGGGGCGTCCCTCATTTGACCTGCTCCCCTTCATCATGATAGACAGTCAACAAATTAATGGGGCTGGCTACAAGAGTTTTGGTTTTTAAATCTTCCTTTAATGATATTCTAGATCCTCACATCTCACAGTGTGCTCCTAGAAGGCCCAGGGCTCCCTGCGAGTTCTTCAGGGGCTCCATGAGCACACCATCTGCTTCCTGCCTGGTGACAGCAACTGTTACCCTGCACATGCCTGATCTTGTCTGATCTTGGAAGCTAAGCAGGGTCAGGCCTGGTTAGTACTTGGATGGGAGACCACTTGGGAATACCGGGTGCTGTAGGCTTATACCATAGTCTTGCGAGATAGAAGGTTGCCAGCCATTTGTCCACCCCTCCTACCTCCCCTCTTCATGGCTTTCCTTCCTCAGTTTCCCCTGTTCTGGCTCTTCACCAGTATTTGTCATTGGGTGTGGCACTGAGCCACTCTGGACATGCGCCGGTGCCCTTGGGCTCCCCGGGGACTCTGATCATGTGCAGGCAGGGCTCCCAAAGTCTCCTTTTAGCAGTGTAAAGGGCTTCAGAGACCAAAACCATTTGCGAATCATTGTTCTGGTTCAGGGCTCTCCAAACTCTGGCCCGCAGACTGGATTTGGCACCCTGTGTAACCCCTCCCCTGAGTGAACAGCTCTTGCCTTTCCACAGGGAGCCTTGTGATTGCGGTGCTGCTCTTCCCCGAATTGCATCCCGGCTTGCTGCGTCGCCCAGAAATCTGGGCGCAATGGCTGCTGGGGCAACAGACCCTAGAAGTGGCAAGCCAGGGCGCAGTTTGGGGGAGAGTGGCGCCATGACCACAAGGCTCCCCGTGGAACAGTAAGTGCTGTTTGCAGTGGGTAACCTTTCCAGCCTTTGCTGGGTGACGGAGGCAAACCGTTCCACTGGGGAGCCACTAATCTTCTGTTCCAGTGTCTCCCAAACTGCATGCCTGCCAGCCACTTTCATGTTGCAGCTTCCCAGCCAGCTGTGCGCCTGGAATTCTGGGCAGATTTGGCTGGGAGGCTATGCTCCCCTTGCCTCTGGAGGGGGTGCGGAAGAGGAGGCCCTCCGTATCTGCAGATACCTGAAATTGCGGGTATGGGGCCCCCCCTGTATTTCCATCTGAGTTGGTCTTTAACTTCCCTCCCAGAAGTCACTCTTGTTAGTCAATGTTCTGTTGCTGTCTTTGTCCCAAACATTTATGAACCTACTATAAGCCTATAGCAACCCTGCTAATGGTTCGGACTGGGGCTTGTGAGCATAGAGTCAGGTTTTAGCCTAGTGTGTGAACATGCATCTTACAGTACAGTCTTAGGCATGTCTACTTAGAAGTAAGTCCTGTTGAGTTTAATGAAATTTACTTGCAGGCAAGCATTTGTAAGATTGCAGCCTGATGTACATTAATGAAGCAATCTAGGTGAAACTCATCTAGTGTTGTGAAAAACTGGTGAAGCAGCCCCTTTGCAAAGACTGATTTTTGTCTCTCCATCTTTTTTTCAAAAATCAGTCAAGATTCAGCAGAAGATGTGGAAGAAGAAGGTGCACTTGCCAAGGTTTCCGTCTCGGTTTCCCTGTCTCTCAGCGAGGCTGCAGAAGAAGACTCGGCTGTCCACAAAGCAGAGAGCGAGAGCTTTTCTTTGAATGATCAGCCCTCTGAGACCATAGGGGAAGAAACTTCCCCTGAGAGTGTTACAGGAAGTGATCCCAAATGTGCAACCATCAGGGATGATGAAGAAGTGATCTCTCTTGGGGACGGACACTGTGACAGCGTAGCACCTGTTCAGCCAGTAACGGAAACAGAAAATAGCGACTCTGCATCGATAACGGCCCCTGCCACCGCCGAACCAAAGAGAATAGCTTATCCACAAATTGTTAAGGAGGGCAGGCGATTTAATATTGATTTAATTTCCAAGGTAGGGAATTCATTGACTGTTTCTCCCTTTACAAATCTCTCTCTCTCTCTCTCTCTCTCTCTCTCTCTCTCTCTCTCTCTCTCTTTAAAACTCTGTGCTTCATTAAAAAGATTCCAGTGGAAGTTTCAAAGGATAAGCAAATACTTATGACAATATTGGAACCTGAGCTTCTGGTCAACCAGAAGTACAGGTTGCTTTGACAAAAGAATATTTTATGATTCTTTAAAAGGCAGGCGGTTCTTTTAAAAAATGAAAGAGGAGGAGCCAGGCTAGAATATAGATTTAAAAGGCACACTTTGATTTTTTGCTCTAAGGGTGCAAATGCTGCCCTAATCCTGGTGCCTCTTCCCTTTGGCTTGGGCTTTGCTGATCAAGGATTGGGGGGGGGGGCACATTGTTTGCACAGGTGTCTATAATGTGTATGGTTTGAATTATGTTTTGTTTTAGAAAACATATCACATATGTTTTAGAAAACATATTTTAGGAAACATAAAAGTAGGCATGCATGTTTTTTGTTGAGTTGTTGCAGTCTGTGATGGCTTATTTAAACACACTCAGTTTTTGGAAGGCAAATCCCATGCCCGCTTGCTAGTTTTTTGTGTGTATAGAATTGTAGTGTATACACATCTCTGGTCTAGAGATGAAGGCAGTTTGTGGTATGGAGTGAATGAGGATATACCTGAGGAGTGGTTAGATCAGTGATTTTCAGCCTTTTGCATCTCATGGCACACTGACAAGGTGCTAAAATTGACAAGGCACACCATTAGGTTTTTGACAATTGACGAGGTACACCATGCTGCTGGTGGGGGCTCACATCCCCCAATGTCCCTACTAATAAATAATCCTTTCCCAAAATTCCGTGGCACACCTGTGAACCATTTGCAGCACACCAATGTGCCTTGGCACACTGGTTGAAAATCACTGGGTTAGAGGCTCCTATTTTCTTCCGCTAGGACAGTGATCTTCAACTGGTGTGCCATGAAAGGTCCATAGGCGTTTCGTGGGAGTTTGAAGCACAGTGGTTGAAAATAGCTGAATAAAGTTGTCTGGTTTCTGCAGCTCAGTTTCTAGGGCAACTGTCTAAAACAGGGGTGCTCAATAGGTGGATCGCGATCTACCGGTAGATCGCGAGGCAAAATGAGTAGATCGGAGTGCCGACCCGCCCCTTCAGGTGCCTCTGGGAGGAAACGCTGGGAGTAAGGCCCATTGTACTCAATGGGGCTTACTCCCAGGTAAGTGTGTCTAGGATTGCAGCCTCACAGCCTAATCCTAGGCATGTCTCGTCAGGAGTAAGTCCTGTTATACTCAGTGGGGCTCAAGGTACACCAACATACATTGTACACATAAATATTATATGTTATGATGGCGCGAACATTGTAAAAAAAAAAACTCTGGTAGATCTCCGGGCCTTGCTGTGTTTCAAAGTAGCTCTCGAGCCAAAAAAGTGTGAGCACCCCTGGTCTAAAACAATGAATTGTTTGTCCCTCTTCCCAGTAGAGAAAGAGAGACAGACAATTTGTTACCACAGACCATTACTTTAGAAACGGAGCCGCAGAACATGATGAAGTCCTCTGGAAGTGACATCATAAGTGGTAAAGACTAAAGAGAAGACCATAGAGATCAGTGTGTCTTGAGAAGAAAAACATTGAAAATCTCTGCACTAGGGAGTGGCCCCCCATGTTCAAACTTTCAGGTGATGGTGATGATGGTATTTACAGCACGATCACTTCTATCCACTTGGCTGGGACCAAATGCCAAATGGTTCTTCCCTTCTCAGAACCATCCCCTGTGGCTTTATTCTGTAAGTTCATGATACAATATTATGGGAGAGCTTGTTCCTTGAATCTGCTTGTTTTGTTTTCCTGTCCCATCTCTTTTTTGTATCTCGTTCCTTGTGCATCACAGGTCATGCCTGTTTATTAGCGGATTTGTTACCTGCCGGTTCCAAATGCACAGGGTGGGCTGACCTGAACCCTCTAAACCCAACTAAAGCTGCACTCTGGGGGAGGGGGTGTGACCTGAGGACTGGGGAAGCTGTGTGCGACCTCTCCGGTCCTCAGAATGCCTCCTAAAAGCCAAAAAAACTTCACTTTATTAGGGGGGTGCGCAGCTCTGGGCGCATTCGGAGGATCTCGCATGCCTGACCCACGGATTTCATTATCCCCGTGGGTTCTGGGAATGGAATCCCCATAGACGTCAAGGCACGACTGTATTTTTAATTGTTGGCTGCTTCAAATACTCCAGCAGAAAGACAGTATATAAATGCACTCAGTAAAGCAAATAAATAGTTTTGTTTGACTTAGTGGCTGATGTCACAGTTTTGATGCAGAGACCAAACTCTCATGTCCCCTTTGTAGGCCTTGTAGAGTGAGCGGCTCTCAGCTGCAAAGACTTGTGAGAATGATAGCCCCACATAAGTAACTTTCTCCGGTGGAGCATTTCTTCGTTTCAAAGTTGGGTCATCCATCTTGCGCCGGGATTTTTATATTCATGTCCTTCCAAGAATGTGTAATAAATTTTTAGCTGATCCAAAGTGAGCAAAAGGTATTAGAAGATAAAGTTTTATGGTTTTTAAAACTTACAACTATGTGCACATGTTGCTGGCTGGGACATGGAGAATTTTGGGCGTAAGAATAACAAGTCATCATCGCACCTCAAAGTGCAGTAATTGTAGAAGAGGACATGCAGAAAAATATGCCTATCACAACTTCTCAAAGTTGTGGCAAGTGGGTTTTGTAGGGAAAGTTGGAAGACAGTACCCAGCCCTCTCTGTTAGTGTCATGAGATGACATATTTGGGGGGCTCCTTTAGGAATTGCTAAATCTACCTGTCAAGTGTTTTAAAAAAATTGAGTTCAGAAATTGTTGAGTTTGGACTTCAGACAGTTTAACAATGGGTGTTCTGTCTGCTTTTGAAAGGGTATTAAATCTAGATTGCCATTTTCCTTTAAGGCTTCCATGATCCCCCAAATCTAGCTGGGCTGGCATTGGATTTCTGCTTTTCTTGGTTTCTGTTTACTAGTGCTCTACATTCCTTTTTCTACTTCTCCCAAAATGGGCTAGGGAGCTTTTCAGCCCCTCTCCTGGTTGCAATACCCCATGATGGTTTGCTGCTGGAAGGAAACGTTGTCTTTCTGGGCGCAAACATAATAATAATTATTAACAGTATTTATATACCGCTTTAACGAAAAGCTCACAAAGCGGTTTACAGAGAAAATCAAATAACTAATGGCTCCCTGGACCGAAAGGGCTCACAATCTAAAAAGAGATGCAAAAGAGCACCAGCAGACAGCCCCTAGAAAACACACTGCTAAGGTGAGGAGGGCCAGTTACTCTCCCCCTCCTAAATAAAAGAGGAGTACCCACTTGAAAAATTGCCTCTTACCCAGTTAGCAGGGGCATAAGAACTTTGGAAGCTGCCTTGGACCCGCAGTATGACTTGGTAAGGCCAGCTCAGAATTCTCTACCCCTGACTGGCAGCAATACTGCGTAGTTTCAGGCAGGGGACTTTTTCCAGTCCCACCTGGAGATGCCAGGGATTGAACCTGGGGCCTTTTGCAGGGGAGAGTTGGATCTTGGCTCTACAGCTGTGGGACTGGGCATCTAAGTAACACACTGAGCTTTCCCTCCCAGCATTTACCTAGAAAGATTTACATCTCCCCTATAACCTCTCGTCTTAGTTTTCTTCTTATTGTAGTACTTTTGGTTGGAAACATAGCCTCTATTCTCTCTCACTGCTTTGATCTGTGTCCAGGAGTGTCAAGAGGGAGATATAAGTTATGCATCTCTCCTCCATGCTTCTGAGTTAGTTCAGAAGGAGATTCACAGATATGAGCAGAAGAATGAAAAACATGGCTCATTCTACTTCTGGAGAACATCTGGTCCTTGCCCTCAAGCTGTGAGCATTCTGCTTTGTACCCTATCCTCTCTTCACCTTGGCTCTCTCAAGAAAGCTTTGCTTCAGGTGGCCATGTGAGTCTGCAGTTGTCTATCATGTTTTAGACCGTGCTTGTCACCTGCAAGAAAAGAGCCAGACGTGTGTGTTCCTTGTCATTGTCCTTTCTCTGTGTCCACACAGAATTTGGCACTCTGGTATTTAGTATATAGAAAAACTATTACTGCTATTGTAATACTAAAGAACATTTTGAGTTTGCAGTGTCCTTTACAAGCTTGATTGTGTGTTCCTTGTCAACAGTGCTACCCAGAAAGGGAAAAAAAGATGTGCTAAGTAAAAGATAGACTTTCTTTATTAAAAATTACTTTTTTTCTTCTTTTTGTGCAGTTACTATACTCCCGAGGCTTGTTAATTGACCTTCTGATTAAATCGAATGTTAGTCGATACGCTGAGTTCAAAAATGTCACCCGGATTCTTGCGTTTCAAGACGGGAAAGTGGAACAGGTACTGTAACAGCCTGCTTTATAAAAAAACCGAGCCTGTTGCTCCTTGAAGGAGCAAATAATAAGCTGAGATTAAATTATTTTTCCAACCATAATGTAATTATCTTCCTCCCTTCCTGATAGCTTTGTTCATTCTCAGGTATGTTGATAACATTAGAAATCTCTTTTCCAACACTTCATTGTAATTCCGCTTATGCCATGTTAGACAAGAGTGAGTTGGTTCAAACGTAATCTAAGTTGGTATAGTGTAGCATGGCCTTTCCCAGTTTGAAGAGACACTTTGCCAACAGTCTGAGGCTAAGAGGCAAAGAAGGAAGGCCCATAGCCAGGGAGACAGACCAGGGACAGACTGCACTTGCTCCCGGTGTGGAAGGGATTGTCACTCCCGGATTGGTCTTTTCAGCCACACTAGACGCTGTGCCAGAACCACCTTTCAGAGCGCGATACCATAGTCTTTCGAGACTGAAGGTTGCCAATACAAATAGTGTAGTAAGGGCCTGAGCCGCAATGGTAACTTCACCACTGCCATGAACACACTAAGTAGCCATAGGCATGTCCTTCCCTTCCAGCTTCAGTTGCAGTATGGGAGATAATACTATTTACCTTACTGCGTGGTTGTAGTTATTGTGAAAATTATTACTGAACTCTCAAGGCATGTGAAAATCACAGGTTGTTGCCATAGTTGCAAACTTTGCAACCTCACTGCTCAACCCTGTCTCCAGGTCATTTATGAAGAGGTTGAAGAGCACCGGTCCCAGGACAGATCCTTGGGGCACACACTTTTCACTTCTCTCCATTGTGAAAATTGCCCATTGACATCCACTCTCTGTTTCCTGGTCTTCAGCTAGTTCTCATTCCATGAGAGGACCTGTCCTCTAATTCCCTGACTGTGGAGTTTTTTTAGTAGCCGTTGGTGAGGGACTGCGTCGAACGCCTTCTGAAAGTCCAGATATATAATTCTACGGGTTCGCCTGCATCCACATGCCTGTTGACCTTTTCAAAGAATTCTAAAAGGTTTGTGAGGCAAGACTTAGCCTTACAGAAGCCATGCTGACTCTCCCTCAGCAAGGCCTGTTCGTCTATGTGTTTTGAGATTCTATCTTTGATGAGGCATTCCACCATCTTACCCGGTATAGATGTTAGGCTGACCGGCCTATAGTTTCCCGGGTCCCCCCTCTTTCCCTTTTTAAAGATAGGTGTGACATTTGCTATCCTCCAATCTTCTGGACCGGAGGAGTTTTTGGAATACTAGGTTGGCAAGAGCCAGGAAGGTGATCCCCACCTGAATTCTTTCTTTTCATGATTAAGAAATCAGGCACATGATGTCTGAAAAGGCTATTCCCACAAACATGCTTTGGAAAGGCCTTATATGTGTTTTTCCAGACCTGGGGGGGGCACAAATAATTGCCCTCCTGCTTCTTTGAATGGGAGGAAAAGAACAACAGCCCTTCATGAACTCTATTGCAGGTCCCATGTTCCCGAGCAGATGTCTTCAACAGCAAGCAGTTGACTATGGTGGAAAAGAGAATGCTGATGAGATTTCTGACATTTTGTCTCGACTATGAACAGCACCCCGATGAGTATCAAGGTTTGTACTGATGAACAGCAGGCAGACAGTCCCAGCTTCTTTGTGTGTACCCCAGTATGACTGTTGGCTTCCCTTTTCCTCCTGGAATTTTCATTCAATTTGTTTAAGCTTGCAATCCACTACACACTTTCCTGGGAGTCAGTCCCATTGAGCACAATAGGACTTACTTCTGAGTAAACATGCGTAGGATTGTGCCCTAAGTCTGTTTCTCAGACTGCCACACCTTTGAGTCCAGAGCTACAACTGTGGCTTTGATTTAGAGCAGCACATTAGGTTTGATGTGCCAAATAATTCCTGTGGGAGGGGGTTTCATTCACCATAGCTCTGGAGCATAGGGACATAGGAAGCTGCTTGCTACAGAGTCTGTGAATGCTCAGATCCTAATGCAAAGGTCAGCGCCACTGATCTCATGTTTTCACTCACATCTCACAGTTCAGAGGAGGAGCACTCCCATCTTATTGAAGTTAAAGGAAACTTTAATACACCATGGAGCCCTGACGTTGAGCTCTTTCCAGCCCATGCATGGTGCTATCCCAGCTGGCCATAATCACAGAGGAGAATCCCTTAAACATGCAGGAGTTACAACATGCATCTTGAAACTTGCGCATGCATAGATCCACAGAATGTGTGTCTTCGTGTGATAACTTTGTTTCCTGAGGCATGAAGGAAGAACAGGAACAGAATTGTTTTATTTGTTTAGAATATTTCTGTCCTGTAAAGGCAGCTAATTGCATCAGGTGTACAAGACAATAGGACAATGTGTAAACAATAGAACAAACCAACTCAGCTGGACTTAAGATAGCAGAAAGACCCAAGCATGCTAAGAGCAATTCTCAGGCAAACAGACCTGTTTTGTGTAGGCGCCTACCCCCTGCTAATGAGGCAGGGAGACCCCTTGCTTTCTTATACCTAGCAGGGGGAGAGCAACTGTCCGTCTTCATCCTAGTTTTGGACCAGTTTGGATGATACCTTCACTGATCAGCCTTATATGTTTAAAGATGCACATGCATGTCCTGGCTCCTCTCTTCACTTCTCAGTAAGTGTTTCTAAGTTGGAAAGGGGAGTCATCCAAACTGCCCCTTTAAATGAGCTGCTGAAGTGAACTTTTAAGTACATATGCATGTCATTTAAAGCATGATGCTGGTTGGACAGAAATGGTATCAGCCTATAGCAGCACTTCCCAGTCTTCAGCATCTTGCGATGTCCCTGCCTGCTGCAAATGCAGCTCCCAGAAGTGATTGGCGATGACATCAATGCTAGTTACTTCTGAGTTTTCTGACCAGACAATGCTGTGAAGAATGGTAAGAGGCTCAGGGTGGATGGGCTTTTCTAAGTGGGCAAAAAACCTTGCACAGGAGTTCAGCCTGCAGAGCTAAGAACATAAGAACAGCCCCACTGGATCAGGCCATAGGCCCATCTAGTCCAGCTTCCTGTATCTCACAGCAGCCCACCAAATGCCCCAGGGAGCACACCAGATAACAAGAGACCTCATCCTGGTGCCCTCCCTTGCATCTGGCATTCTGACATAACCCATTTCTAAAATCAGGAGGTTGCGCATACACATCATGGCTTGTACCCCGTAATGGATTTTTCCTCCAGAAACTTGTCCAATCCCCTTTTAAAGGCGTCTAGGCTAGACGCCAGCACCACATCCTGTGGCAAGGAGTTCCACAGACCGACCACATGCTGAGTAAAGGAATATTTTCTTTTGTCTGTCCTAACCCGCACAACACTTAATTTTAATGGATGTCCCCTGGTTCTGGTATTATGCGAGAGTGTAAAAAGCATCTCCCTATCCACTCTGTCCACCCCCTGCATAATTTTGTATGTCTCAATCATGTCCCCCCTCAGGCGCCTCTTTTCTAGGCTGAAGAGGCCCGAACGCTGTAGCCTTTCCTCATAAGGAAGGTGCCCCAGCCCCGTAATCATCTTAGTGGCTCTCTTTTGCACCTTTTCCATTTCCACTATGTCTTTTTTGAGATGTGGCGACCAGAACTGGACACAATACACCAGGTGTGGCCTTACCATAGATTTGTACAACGGCATTATAATACTAGCCGTTTTGTTCTCAATACCCTTCCTAATGATCCCAAGCATAGAATTGGCCTTCTTCACTGCCGCGGCACATTGGGTCGACACTTTCATCGACTTGTCATCCACCACCACCCCAAGATCTCTCTCCTGATCTGTCACAGACAGCTCAGAACCCATCAGCCTATATCTGAAGTTTTGATTTTTTGCCCCAATCTGCATGACTTTACACTTACTGACACTGAAGCGCATCTGCCATTTTGCTGCCCATTCTGCCAGTCTGGAGAGATCCTTCTGGAGCTCCTCACAATCACTTCTGGTCTTCACCACTTGGAAAAGTTTGGTGTCGTCCGCAAACTTTGCAACCTCACTGCTCAACCCTGTTTCCAGGTCATTTATGAAGAGCTGAGATTCTTACCATCCTTTGTAGTGTCGTGTCACTTGCTGCCTACCGGTGGCTGTGCCATGGCTTCCTAGGGAGTGCCCTGCAACTCCACTGAGAACTGCAGCTCACAGTTTGGGGACCTCTGGCCTATAGCGTCTTTTCCAATGTCTGTGTGCTGGTTGTCTTCCTTGTGTCCTTTCCTCCCCCTCCCAACCATCTTTTTCGACTGAGAATAAGAGCCTGGGCTCCAGTTGATTTAGGGATGAGGCAGCCACTCAGCATCACTCCTGGAAGCAAGGCTGCCTGGAGCCCGTTCCCCTCTTAACAGTTTGAAAATTCATAGGGGAGCAAGATGGAACTGCACTGTGTTACTGACCGTTGAATAGGTCAAAAGCAGCACTTTGAATTGTGTGTGTTACAAAATTTGTAGTCAGTGAGGGTTAAAAAAAGAAAGATGGCGAACTTATGTTTCCTTTTAGTTATTTAAGCCTAGCCACTGTATTTTGTTTTGAAGGAGAGTGTATCACAAATTCAGCCCCTGGGTTTGGGGGTATGTGTAGAGGAGGAGCTAAGTCACAGAATAATAGAAGTGGAAGGTGCCCCAAAAGTCATCTAGTCCTTTTTTATCTTTTTGGGTGGTTATCCACAGTTGCTAATTTCTAACTACAGGTGGACCCTATTTATCCGTGTTAGTTCCGTTACGTGACTCAGCGTGATTAACAAAAAACGCGTTGTGCTAAATTCCATAGAGTTACGCAAATACACTGCAGCCTGACACTTCCGGATGGAAGGAAACTAAGGCAGCTGTTATCAGTCCCCTCCCCTCCATACTCAGCCCTCCCGTTGCCAGCGGTCCCGCTGAGCTTTTAAGAGTCCGGCCCTATGCGTTTCTACTCAGAAGTAAGCCCTGCTGTAGTCAATGGGGCTTACTCCCAGGAAAGTGTGGAGAGGATTGTAGGCTAAATCACATGCTTTGCTTACTGGGAAGGCTTGCTTGTGTCGGTGATAGCCTGCACCATCTCAGTGGGGGGGGGGTTGCTTGTGTCGGTGATAACCTGCAGCATCTCAGTGGGGGGAATTCGGCAAACACTCCTTGGGTTTTTTAAAGTAATCCCCTTTGTTGCTACCACACCTGCCCCTGCGTGTGTGTGAGTGAGAGAGAGAGCAAGAGCGAGAGAGGGAACTCCACCTTGCTGCACATTTTCTGGCTACAGAGGTTTTCCACCCCCCCCCCTTCCCCACTTCAGCATCTTTGCTGGTTCAGGGGCTCTAGGAATGTTACTGTTCCTTGCAAGGGGAACCTCTTCCAGGGCTCCAGGGCTGTTTCCCTACCTGGGTGAGGTGGAGCCTTTTTGCAGTGTTTTGGGCTGCCTGGAAAGGGAGAGAGATGCCAGCGCAGGGCAAAGGAGGCAAAGGTGTGTGTGACTTTCAGTACCCTCACCCCATTTGCGTTGAGACAAATCCGCAGATTAAAAAATCCGTGGATAAATAGGCTGCACCTGTAATTTTTTTTCCTCTGTCCCTGAAACAGCTCACAAAGATCGTAAATTTTCAGACTACTTGAAAACCCAGAAGTTAACTCCCAGCCTGCAACATTTTGTCCTGCATTCGATCGCCATGGTGTCTGAGGCCGACTGCTGCACCATAGATGGGCTGAAGGCAACCCAAAAGTTTCTGCAGTGCCTTGGTCGTTACGGGAACACTCCGTTCTTATTTCCGTTGTACGGTCAAGGGGAGATCCCCCAGTGCTTCTGCCGGTAAGCAGAGAATCACTCCATTGGGGAGTACCATAATTCCTTGAGGCATCTAACGGTTTTCTAAAAATATATTTTTAGGCCGGCAAGATACTCTCTTGAAACATTATCGCTTGCTTAGGGCTGCCTATATTTAGCAGTGCATAGTGGGGAGCAATACAGAGATCATAGAGTTGGGAGGGATGTCTAGTCCAATCCCCTGCCTGTAGCAGAAAATGCTCTTGGTGGCACATAGGGTGCTTTTATTGCCACCAGTACTAAGAGTTCAAGGCTCTGCCTGACCAGGTGGGTCCTCTGATGCCCAAGGGCTCTTGGCCAGCACCCAACCTGGCTGACTTGTGACGCCACTTCTGTTTACCTTGATTCTGTCTACAGTGGGGTGGAATTTAGGGTGGGTTCAGTGAGGTTCAACCTACCTGTATCTTAAAAGGTGGGGCCAGTCGTTATCTTGAGGTCTCAACATTTAACCTTATTGTAGGTTAACTGAAGACAACATAAATATTTGAAAAATTAAATTTCAGTTTAATTTTGTTCTTATTTGAGCGAGTTTGTGTTAGAACAATAATTTTACACTTAAACAGACTACTAAAGGCTTCACAATGCCTGTTTTGTTTTTCTTTACTATGTATGATTGGTTTGCCTCTGGCCTAGGGAATTAACAAGGAACGATGACCTGCAAAGAGCCACCATTTGTCATAATGCATTGGGTTAAATGTCTGAATTGATGACCTCTTCACCTTGAGGAAAAGTAGGCAAGCAGGTTGTTCATTGTCAAGGGGAAGAAGCGGTGGTGACTTATTCCCTTTGTGTCTCCCCCTGCAAATGGTCCTCCTCTTTCAGCGGACAGTATTAAACATAAAGCTTAAATTATTTCTGTGAAGTCTTGTGCATGCATTCCTTCACAACCTCCCCAGCCTCAAATGGTCCACAGGGCTTTTCTACCTCTTGGTTTGATCTCTACCCTGATCAACAGCTGCCATCCAGAAATTTTCCTTCCAGTTTCTCTTTTAGCAGCTTTCAAGCCAACCACTGCTTTTGAAGTTTCTTTATGGAGAGCCACTGTGTGTTTCTAAGTAAAGTGCCAGTTTTTGTATGGGATGGGATTTTCTATAGTCGAAACCCAGCTTGTCTATGAAACCCATTGGGTGTCACTGGGCAAGTGATGATCTCATCCTCACCTCTTTCAAAGCAGAGAGTGTAGCAGGATGGCTAAGAGCTGCCAATCAGGGCTTCTCTTGTCTGAATCTTGGCTGTGCTGTGAACTTCCTGGGTGACCATAGAAAAGCCATTCCCTCTTGTTGCTGTATATTTGGAATGAAGATATTTCTTGAAAGTGCTCTGACATCCATGTCCATCCTTCTTTGCTTCCTCCTTTTAAAGTTTTCAACTTTCAGTAATGTTCTTTTCTGGCTACAGGGCTACTTTTGCCCTGTGGTGTACTAATAATTCCAAGCAGTGTTGTTAAGACTTGTAGGGAAACTGTTCATTCAGTCTACTTAGTGGTAACATCCCTGCCTATACATCATACCCTACAATTTTTATCGCCAGGTTATCAGAATAAGGTGTCACTTGTCCTGTGATTTCTGACCACCTCTTCATATTCTGTTTTAATGTAACCCTCTTAAGCGTTCCTTGGAGTCAGTTACCCTGTGTGTTCTCATCAAGGCTACTGTTATAAATGGCATGCATGCATATTTATGTGAATGATTCAAAGACATTTGTAAGTCATATCCTTGCATTCTGAATGAATTCTGCATAAACTCTCCAATGCGCTCAAGGGCTATGGCAGCCTCTTGACTGAGTAATATCTGTGTTGATTCTTTAAACAGTTATGAGTGAATGGGAGTCCACACAGCTGTATAATTTCCATGAGCAAGGGTTCAAATTTCATGTGCATAGAGAAGGATGAATTTTGTTTAATTGGTATATAGCAGTGGTACTCAAACTTTTCCGGCCTGTGGCTCCTTTGACCCCCTTGGCTGTTGGCCATGACTCCCCACTGTGTTCCTGAGGGCTGGAAGTGACATCATTAAACACGAAGTGGCCAGAAATATTAACTATATTAATATTAATCATATCATTAATTAAATGCAGATCTTAAAAATATATTATTAATACACAGCAATATACATACTTTATAAATGATCAGCTGCTGATCACTGTTGGAGACAGGATGCTGGAGTAGGTAGATTTTGTCTGGTCCAGGAGGACTCTTTTTTTTTTTTTTAACTTTGTAAGCATACCAGTAGAATTGTTTTATGAAATAAACTTTGTGAACAACCAGTCTGACCAACATTACATGCACACGCCCCTGTGGACCCCAATCTAACTAGTCATTTCTCCCATTCTCCTTCGATAGGATCGAACCCTTTATTAATTTAATTTAATTCTTCCAGCAGCTGGTGAGGAAAACAAAAATAGACCATGAAAATATATCAGAGCTGATAAGGGTTTGGTTAGGAGGCTGATTTGTCTACACACACTTCAGTACCTTTATTGGCATATTAAAAGTTTACAGAGAATAAATAGCATAATAAAATAGAACAGCTTTGGGAATGTTAACTTCAAACTTTGGCCTTAGAGACTACCGCTAAAAATTCCGCCACCAGATTGGTAATAGGAGGGGAATAATCACTGAGAAGAATTGGGAAAGGATCAACAAAGCTGATTTGTCTATACTCCTATGCTAATCTAAGTCCCATTAGAGTCAGTGGGGCTTACTCTCAGGAAAGTGTGGATAGGATTGGGCTAGCAATCATCAATGGCTGATAAGTATTCCCTTCAAATAGCGAGATTCATCACTTTAAAAATACAGCCTCTCCTCTTCAGTCAAACAACAAGATTAATAAATCACTTTAAAAACAGTACCCCTTTTCTGCTCTTGGCCAAGTAAAGTGTGCTTGTCTCTCCCCTCCCCCCTTTGCCAACTGCATGGAAACAACTTTAAGACCCCCGGTGACTGGTGAAATAGGTTAATTAAATAAAATTTATTTGGGGAGGGGGAGGAAAGCGGTAAGGTTTGTAGATCGAAATGGAGGAATGGAAGAGGGAGGAGGTTGAAAAGAGAGATTTCATTTTGATGAGAAGTGATCCCAGACTGGGAACTAGGAACCAACCAGACAAGGATTAACGAGGGTTTCTTTCTGACAGTGAGCAAGCTCAAGGACTGCAAACTGAGCATGCTCGGTACTTGCCAGCTGGGGGTTGGAATGGAAGAGCTTTGGAAACAACATGCAGCAAACACAGAAGGCGGCAGCCTCGGAGAGGAGGGAGAAGAGGGCGGGCGGCAGCAGCCACTCTCGCAGGGAGCAGCTAAGCAACCCCCATTTCTTCAGCTTTAGAAAAAAAAAAGCGCAGAAGACAGAGGCGCTCATATTCTGCCCAGGAACGGTGATGTGACTGTATCGTTGTGAGAGGACATACCGTGCCTCCCCTGTGTGTTCGTGGCGCCTCCCCAGGGAGCCGCGCCTCACAGTTTGAAAAACACTGGCATATAGTATAGAAAGTAATTGTTGGTTGTGTTATGTGGTTTTCGTCCAGTATGTGAGACTTGAGACTCAACACATAGAGCCCTTATGGTGTAGTGAGCACAATGACTAAAAAGTTGGACAATGATCAAGAGAGTCGGCTTTAAACCCTCCCATGCAGCCCTGTTACTAGGAGAGGGAGCCTAACTTATGGCAGGGCACATGGTTGTAGAAAGTCTTAGCTTCCATCCCTGGGAGCATCTTCCAGTAGGATTAGTAAAGCCCTACCTGTCTGCCACTCCAAACAATACAGACCATTGGAGTTGTCTATAGAGGGCAGAATTGAGGCTTCTGGGAGTTATTCCCCCTACACAACCTGAGCCTTGGGAGCTACCAATGTGAAATGACAGCTTAAAGGAGGTGGTTGACTTGGTCAGGTGGTGGAGCATGCCACAGTAATTGACATCCTTGAGTTGTTTTTGCATACCGCCATTGGTGCATTCTGCTCTATGTTCCCCCTATGCTCCAAACACGTTTGGGCTAGGGTGTGAACCTGGGAGTGTCTCGATCAATGGAATTAACACCCCTTGACCCTCCCACTATAGTGGCATACAGCCACGAATGCCCAGTTTTCAGTTAAAAGCTGCTGGTCACCTAGACGGAGCTCATTATAGATGGGGCACATCTTTACCCTGTATTTGCAGTGCAATTTGTGACCAGCCCACAATGCTGGAGCTCCACTAATGACATGCCTGCCTTCTTTTTTCTTTCTTTCTGTGTGTGGGGGCAACATTATATATTCCTAGTTGTGACACTACAGTGTTCCAGCAGCAGGGGTCGGCAACCCGCAGCCTGCAGGCCAGATGCAGCCCACCACCCAAAGTCATCCGGCCCACGGGAGCTGGGCTTGGGGGCTTCATTTCCTACTGAATTTGCTGCATGCAAGACAGGGAACAGCAAAGCTGCTTGCTTGGGTTTGCTGAACCTCTATGCTGCTGCAGGAGGCTCTACTGTTCCCTGTCTGGTGCACAACACATGCAAGTGGGAGGTGAAGCCCCCCAAGCTAAGCTTTGCTCTACTGCCTCTGGGAGCTTGGCAGCTCGGAAGTTCATAATGATGTCGTGTTCGAGCATCCGGCCCTTTGCTGAAAAAGGTTACCAATACCCGGTATACAGCCAGCTATAGGAGGAGTATTCCAGCGAAGGCTGATCCGATCCCCCAAATTAGGGCTGTCCATGTGTCCCTTAACGTAAAACCACGGTATCTTAGCTTGCTTGACTTTTGTTACATGCAGGCAAAGATGACGCAGTATGGATGTTTTAACTTGCGTAGTGCTGCCATCTATAAAAACTAGACTTCATACATTTTGAGTTTACAAATACACAGATGTTAACCAGAGATGATGCAGTATGAGCATCCAAAATGGCCAATTCACGCCCCTCAGATGTATGGGCAGGCACTCAGTGACTCCTTGACAACATCAGTTGATGGCTTGCAGCTGGCCATATGTGAACCGCCTTGATTGAAGTGTTGTGATTGAGGCTCATATTGGTGGCACAAAACGTCCGTCTCTGTAATGGCCTCATCACACGTGCCAGTTGTCATTTTGAAGCTGGAGCATCTTCAAGTGATGGCCCTGAGTTTGTGAACTCTGACCTCCAGGAGCACAGAATTTTTAGACAATAATGTTTCTGAGATTTTTGCTTGTGAACTTGCTAAACCTCCATCCCTTCCATCCCTGCAGTGGGCTTAATAAATCTCGTTGACCTCACAGGATTGTCGTTCTGAGATAACCTGTTGAGATTTGTATGCTGCTTTTTGCTTTGTGGCATACAAAAAGCACTTTGAGAATCCTCAAAGCCTGCTGTAAATGTTCCCTTTTTAATTTAATTTGTTTGCATGTATATACTGCTCAAGACAGCCTTCACACAGGTTTTGAGGCAATCTTCCATCCCAGTATTGATTACTGGGACATACTAGCCTCAGCAAGGCAGATGAATTGCTTGCCTTGAGAACACTGGCCTGGGACAGCCCACCTTTTGCTGTGTGCACTAGTGTCATTGTTTCCATACACAACTGACTGCCATCTTTGAAATCTAGATGGCACCTAAACTAGTAACATATTTCTATGTTTTCACTGGTAGGGTGTATGTTTTGCATGAAAAAGGTCCTGGGTTTACTCCTGGGCATCTCCACGTAGGGTTGGAAATGATCCCTCCCCCATCTGAAATTCTTTCAGTCAATAGACAATACTGAGCTAGGCAGACACATGGTCTAACTCTGGAGAAGGCTGTGTCCTGCACAATCAGTTGCACCAGCATGACCATGTCAGCCAGTGAGCTTTATGGCTGGAGTCCTACTGTCAAATCAATTTTGACAGTATTGAATTAGTAGTACCCAAGCTTCTACAGCTCCTTTTCCTCCTTGGGTCTGAAAAGGAGTAGGGGAGGGAAGCAGGAGGAGAGAAGAGTGGTGGGCTAGAGCGGTCTCTAGTGCCAGTTCTGTCTGCTCCTCCACCCTTCTTCTTCTGCTCCATTTCCCTCCTCCTCTTCAAATCTAGGACATTGAAGAAGCAGTGGAGGTACCATGTCCTACCCACCTGTAGTGCTGGCTGTCTGCCACCTGAGGCCTCAGTCAGCCTCATGGATGGGGTAGCCCTGGATTGAGTTTCAAAATCTTCCATGAACGTAGACTAAAATGAACCCACGCGTTAGATCCACGGCGTGAAATTAAAGCATCAAGCAAACTTGCGTTCTGCAGTTCAGATTCATGGTGCATCTGCCCTTTATCTGTCAGAGGTGACCAACTCATCTGCAACTTTGCCGCTTCTGGAACTTTACCTCCTTTTCATTTTTCAAGCTGAAGATCTCTCAACATAACATTAAAAGAAGCCGTTTGCTTCTGCACATTTCCTATTCTTAGTTTTGGTTTTGTGCTGCAACCTCAGATGCGGACGGCGTGGTTGTGTTTTGAGGGCTCCTTCGAGGGCTTCCCCCCCCCTCTGAACCTTAGTTTGGGACAAACATCGGTGAGGTGAGATGATCCATCACTTCTGCGACCTGTTCTCCAGTGATGGATGGGTAGGTTGGTAAAGTAACTCGATAATATTCATTTTTTTTCCCTTCTCGGGTTATTCACAGATCAGTGAGCACCATCGTTAATAAAGCCATGGAATGCTTTTGTGTCCTTGCCCATATTATTTCTCAAGTTTTGACAGGACAAGACTCTTAATTTGAAAATAACCTTTTGTGTTGAAACATGCCTCTTGTGCGTACGCAGTTCTTCGACAGTGTGGACACTGCGCGTCCCTTGTTCAGCAGCCAAATCGTTTCTCAGAAAGCGAGATTGTCTTGCAACCCTCAGTGTATTTAAAATAGATGCTGGTTTGAAGCCCTGGAACTCCAGAGACTTGTCCTGGGTGCCTGTTTTTCAATGTTGCAAATCCTTCTGTGTAAAATCAGTGCTATTGACACTTCAATGCCAGTTGTGTGCTTCAGAGGAGAAGTGTAGTGAAGCCTTGATTTATTTAATTTAAAACATTTAAATAAATGCTCAAGGCAGCTTACAAAACCTAATACATAAACTATAGCATAAAATTATAAAATGAACAGTTAAAAACTAGAACATGATTTAAAGCCAGCAGAGCAAGTAGTATTATATAGTAATTGTAAAAACTCAATGCAAAACAAGCTGAAACAGTTTTGCCCTCTGCTCCCCTATCCCTGCTCACTTTTGTATTCAGTCATCAGTTCTCTATGGATTTTTGATTGATTGATTGGCCCTTAACACTGTGTCAGTTATATAATGCGACTCTCTTGCCGAAAAATTGGGAGATTCCTACTCTAACCCACCACTTTCTTCCCCAATTCCACTCTCTTACTTTCCTCCTCAAATCCAGGGAGTGGGAGGAGTCATGGCAGAAGCAGCAGCTGGCATGCTGAGAAGAGAGTGCCATTTGACCCACTGCCTGAGATTCCTGGAAATCATGAGTTGATCCTGGTGGTGAATTCACCTGGTAGCGATGAAGTCAGTAGCCACAGCAAACAGGAGCTTTTCTGCGGTGGCACCCAGATGCTGGGACACAGTTCTCAGGCTGGTTCCTCATCAGATGCCTAAATAG
This sequence comes from Tiliqua scincoides, assembly GCF_035046505.1. Classification (NCBI taxonomy): domain Eukaryota; kingdom Metazoa; phylum Chordata; class Lepidosauria; order Squamata; family Scincidae; genus Tiliqua; species Tiliqua scincoides. Next base: position 13,428,309 of record NC_089832.1, read on the forward strand.
CTTTATTTAGGCGCTTGTCTATACAGTTATGAGTTCTCAGTAAATAGAAGCAAAAGCTTAGTACTATAACAAGATAGCATATGGGGCATTTCTGACTATTAGGTTCCTCTCTTTGGGTGTGTTTCATGTGGTTATGGATTATAGATTTGTTGTGAGATTTTACTTGTGTATTGTCATGGTGTATATGCCAATAAAGGTCTCATCATCATCATCATCATCATCAGGTGCCAATTAAAACTCTTCGTTGTCCAGGCCTTTAGCAGCATCAGGTATGCAGTAGCGTCTCCATTCAGATTATTGTAAATATTTGTTATGAGTAATTTGCTGGAAAGGTTGGATATGCCTCTTTTTTAAAAAAAAAAAAAAAGTTAAATTTAACATATTTAACATTATCACAGGCTTCCTGTGTGTATACGTGTGTGTTGACAATCAAGATGTCTAACAAAAGAGACATCTGTATCTCTTTCCCCCCCTCCAAATGTTCAGAGCCAAGAACGTTGCTCTTCCGTCGTGCAGCCCTCCAGTAGCAACAGATGCAGCAACCCCAAAACCTCTTTTTCCTTCCTTGTAACATTAATGTTTTAATTAAAGCAAACAACCAGTTGGAGGCAGTTACTTTCTGTGAAATGTAATGAAGATTTATTTTAGGGAGTGACCTTCACTGTATTAGCCGCTGCGGTAATCAGTAGAATTAATAGAATAATCAAATTATATACAAACTCATAAATCATTGCGAATGCACTGTCAAAAGTTCAGCTATTAATGGGTTCTATTGTTTTGCCGCTGTGTTAAGAATTGCAGCCGCTGATTCCTGGCCTGGATAAGAATTGAAATGGCATTTAAAGGCTAGAGATGATGGGCCGTGGCCGGGGGGGAGGGGGGGTTCCTACCAGGCCCAAAATTTTCACAACTGTTAATTTAGCTGTAATGCAGTTTGATGTCACCAGGGCCAAAGTTGAAGCAGAGTACGGAGAAGGCGTGATCTTTCAGCAGAACCTGAATTATTGGCAAAGACAGTAGCCAGTTAATTAGAGGAGTATCAGTTTAAACGTCTGTCGTTTTAAGGTTAATAGTCTCAGAATTACCTTGTTCTCTGGTTTAGTCAAAGCCACCTGAATGGTCTATTGTAAAAGCTGCAAGGCTGGGGGAAGGGGGCAATGTTGGATTTTCATAGAGGTTTCAGCTTCTTTCTACAGGATGTTAGAGAGCTGGTTCCAAGTTTCTTGTTCGTCTCTGTGCCCTTCTGGTTGACCGATACAGTAGTTCAGTGTGTCTTCGTATGACCAAACAACTGATAGGCAATATGGCATAGCAGCTAGAGTGTTGGGCAATGACTGGGAGGCCTGGAGTCAAATCCTGTCTCAGCTGTGAAGCTCATGGAATGATTTGGGGCCGGTGTGTACCTGTTAGACTATTCCTGTGGATAAAAAGGAGGATATACTCTGTGTGCCACCCCTAAACTCCTTGGAAGACGGGTGAGATAAAGAGGGAATTAATGAATAAATCCAGGGACTTCTTATGCCAAAACTCTCTTGTCTTGGGGAGTGGGACATGACTTGCTGGTAAGCTTTGCATTCCGAAAGTCCCAAGTTCAAAGTCTGGCATTTCCAGGTAGGACTGGGGAAGATACCTGTCTAAAACCATAGAAAGCTGCTCTCTGACTGGCAGTCTTGTGTTGGCAGTACCCGGCTAGAGGGTCGAGGGGCCAATGAGGCAACTTGCTATGTTCTCTGCTGTGCTGCTGCCATATGGCAAGCACAATGACCCTCAGTCTTCCTCCAAGGTTTGGAGATGGAGAGATGGGTGCCTGCCTTCCCTGTTCTACCAAGCAGAAGAAGCTGGCATGGGGCTTCCTTGGCTTGGTGGCCCATGTTTTGAGTTGGTGACCAAAGCCAGCTCTCAATGGTGGACCTTGCAAGGTTCTCACCATTATCTGCACTGTGGAATGAGTTCCATGCTTGCATGACTTTGTACGCCCTTGTCATTGGCATGACCGGACAACCCTGTGTGCACAGAGTGTTGGTGTGTATATCCAGAAAGGAAGTGGTTTAGCAAATGCTCTCCCAGATCCAGTGCCCTCACCCAAGACCTGCATGCTGTTGGAGCCTCAGAGATTTGGCTTTGACCTCCAGCACCCTGATATGACTTTGCCGGCAGGCTCTGGAAACTGGGAGACTTTGCTGAGGAGTAGGGGGAAGAAGGCTAAAGTGCTAAACCCTCAGGGGCAGTCCAGGGGCATAAAGTCACCCCTGGCATAAAATCCAAGGGCACAAAAGAGTGGGATGAGCCGTAGAAATAATTTTATGCTTTAAAAAGAAGTACCATGAAGCCTTTGGTTTGGCGGTGCCAGGCACAAATCTTTAGCAACCCACCATGTTAGCCCTGCCAATGGAGCACTGCCTTTTTCTCCTTGTGACACTTCAGGCCTTGATTCAAAAATTGACCCCTGGGGCGAAACCTTAAAGGGAAGGGTCGATTTTTAACTTGCTCTTAAACACACACGAACAACAACACCAAAGCAGCTATTTTTGTTTCTCAAGTTCAGCAAGATACTGTGCAAATACCTGTTCAGTTTTTCCATTTGTTGATTCAGCTGGATGCTGTAGAAAGAGTTCTGGTGCAGATTTAATTGAAAAACAGGCTGGTGTGAGTGTTGCCATTATTACACCTCTACTCGCTGGTTTATCATTTTTAGGTAAATATTTGTTTAATACGTGTGATTGGCTTTGAGAGGCTGAAGTGCCAAACACCCTGTCTTCAGTTATGCGAACAAACAAATTTAATTGATTTGCCTTCTGAAATGTTTACCCTCTTTATTTTACTTAAAAAGAAAAAAGATCAGGACCTGCTGCTTCCTAATTTCTCTGCTGTTTTTCTCTTCTGCGATTGTCAGTTGGCTGCAATCCTATACCCACTTTCCCAAGAAGTCCCATTGAATTGCGTCTGAGTAATCATGTATAGTGAATGTAAGACGCTATTAGCCCCTTAACTCATTAGAGTCTTTTTAGAAATCTGATTATTTCTAAAAGAAAGGGCTCACTTAATTGAGAGATGCTTTTGTTAATAATGATAAACAAATTATTCCGTGATCTGTGGTTATACTTCTTCACATGTAAATAGATCCACTTTTAATTACTTTCTTAAAACTGAAGTTATTATTATTAGCCTTTATTAATTTATAATAATAATGCAGCTATTATTATCTCCAGCTAAAACTGCAGATTGAAGTGACTTTCGGATTCTGGGTTACAGTAGCCTTGAGCTTGTTTAGTGGCTGTGGCAATAAAGTCTTAGCCATGGTTAAGGTGGGAGGAGTGAACCTGCATTATGGACAGGGAGGATTGCAAAGGTGTGAACTTTCAATAGGGGGTTGAACCATAGCTCTGTGGTAGAGCTAGGTCCCAGGTTCCTGTCTGAAGCTCTGGAGAGCTACTAAACATTCAGTAGTAACTACTCTGATCCAGATAGATCAATGGTCTTATATAAGGCATCTTTCTGTGTTTACTCTCAAAGATGGTTCTCAGTTTGATTATCATGTTGACACTCACTTGCTATAACTCATTCATTTATTTGTGTTTAACTAAGCACACTTTTAAATGATAGTTCATGAAAAATTTTCTTTGGGTAATCTTTTTGATTTTAATAAAGTTGTATAGGTCTGTGTTTTTAGAAGTCTGATGAAATAGTAATTGGGTTTGAATAGAGTTTGGAGCATGTAAGTGCTTAATGAATTGCAAATTGTTATGAGCTGCCTTGTTTAGGGAAGACGTGATTGAAATTCATGAAATCGAACCATTTCTAAACATTTTGTGTTGTTTCAGGATGTGTGCTGTGTTCGGCGGCATCTATTGTCTCCGCCACGCCGTAAAGTGTCTCGTAGTGGACAAAGAAACTAGAAGGTAAGGATGGCAAGAAGAAGTAACCTCTCCCTCTCTCTTGTATACACAAAACCACAAGATGAAATATGCCTGAGTCAATTTTTAACAAATGATTCTTCAAAGATCTTCCTTGGTATTAATAACACATCAACCTTGATTAAAAGTAATTTGTGTATAGGTCCTCCAGTACAAGGAAAGTGGGTTTAGAATATAGAAACTAAATTAATTTCCCTGCGATATTACTGCAGCCTCCTGATCACCCAAGCTTGGAAGACAAATCATTTTGGTTGCCGGGGGTCTGGTGATGAGTGATGTTAGTTTTCTTGTGGCCTTACCTACTCTAATTGATTTTCATCAGATGACAACAAAGCCCTCTGTTATTGCATTTTTAAAAATGAAGCTCACCTAAAGACTCATCAGATTAATCTTTGCTGATAATGCATGTCAGTCCAAGAGAAAAGACTTTAATGAGTTTTTTGGTAGATTGTTGTCATAAACTACTCTGCCCTCTTACCGTCGGATGAATTCTTTTTACAACAGTATCAGGCCCTCTGGGCAACTTTTTGCCCCCTAGTCTGGAGCAAAATCACCTCTGATTTTCTTTCTCTAGCTGCAACAGTCTCATCTCCTCTGGATTGGTGTTGCAAAAACAGTGTCTGCATAAAGTTGCATTCTAACACTTAATGGCTAAGTGTTCCTATCTCTGTGTTAGATATGCTGTAGGAGAGCTTTTCTCTTACTAAGCAGGATCAACAGGTTTGATATTTCTCTTTTCTTGAATCTTTATTTTGAGCAGTTTTAAATAGCTGCAAGCCAACGCCAAAGAAAATTGCATCATACCCCAGTTTGACGTCTGGCATTCCCACAAAGAAATAATAATAGTAAATACAATAAATATATAAACGACAGGAATTTGGTCAGTCAGAAAAGCAACAGTAACTTAGAGTGGAGTACTGTAAGTTTGGCTGACAGCAGGGCCAGTGGGGGGAGCAGAACAAATTACAGGGGTCTGGCAGTCCAGAATGAGAGCCAGGACCTGATTACGTTGCGTATGCTTTTGTCTTGTGTAATGATTTTTAGCCGGTCTGCCCTTGCAAGGGGGGAGAGGATGCTGAAAATTTCTTAACTAGGGCCTGCACCCCTGCTCAACTGTCCTGGCTATCCGTAGCCTGTAGGACCAGCTAAAGTGTTTCATAGTAGCTAGCAAACTTCCAAGTTCCACAGAATTCTTTTTCAGGCTGTATATCTAGTGGAAGCGGGTAGTAGTGGTGCTTTGAAGTGGTGGTGTTCCTTCTGCCCCGCTGAACATTCAACCTGTAGCAGAGTGGCAGGGAACATGGAAGCTGGCTCATATATTTTTGATGGTCTCTAGATGATTTTCTTAAAAGGTATTTGGGGTATTGCTAGCCCACCCTGAAATAAACATTTATCTAGCTTTAGCCCCTAAACAACTGTGCAAATTTTTAAAGGCAACTTTACATTTTACTTGCTGGAAGGTTTTTGTTTATTTATTTATTTATACAGGTATTTATATACCGCCTTTCTTTGGTAGTCAGATTTCTCCTCAGACTTTAATCCAAGGCGGTTTACATAGGCAGGCTGTTCTAAACCCCCGTAGGGATTTTTTACAATTGAGTAGTTCTAGTCTTTCATAGAACTCCTCCTTCCAGCTGGATTCCTTCCAGGTCTGGCCTCTCTCTGGCCCTTCGCCTCCCACGCTCCATTTGCCATTTAAGGTCAGCTCATCAGTATATCAGCGTGTCATCAGTTCTCGGGTACTTCCGCTTGTTTTGAACTGGCAGCCTCAGATCTTCAGGCATACAAGGCTGCAGCTCTACCAACTGAGCCAGACCTCCTGCCCACTGAGCCAGACCTCCTGCCCTCCTGCCTTCCTTGTTCTTCTGAGGAAGAGCCTTGAAGGAAGAGCTAACAGATTTCTTTCAGCATAAACGTCCATGGACCAAAGTCCTCTTAGTCAGATGCAAGTGAAATTTCATGCAGTCCGTGAAACTTAGGCTGAAATAAACCTGTTCGTTTTTAACTAACTTACACTGCTTCTCTCCAGCAGCTTCCTCCTTGCTTGCCACCAGGGCTAACAAGCAGCAACAGGAGAGCTTGAGGTTCTAGGTGTGGATGGGGCTGATTCTTCAGGGGTTGTGGACTCTAGGGATGCACGTTCTGGAGCCGTGATTTTCAGAGTTTTTCTTGTGATGCACACTGACCTTCTCTGTGGTCTTCACCTCTTGTGATATCTCTTCTGGGTTGTGGACCTCTGTTTGTAGGGCAGCTGTTTGTAGTAACAAATTGTGTCTGCAGAGCTAGCGGAGGAAGAAGGACAGACAATTCATTACCACAGGCAGTTGCGCTAGAAACAGCCACAGAATCTGACAGTTTTTCAGCGATTTTCAGCTGCTGTACTCCAAACTCCTGCAGCATACCCGCCTACCTTTCATGGCACACCAGTGCGCCACAGCAGAGCAGTTGAAAATCACTGTTCTGGAGACCTCTTGTTCCTGGGGCTCTTGGGTGATGGGCTCAATTCTTAATGTCAGGGTCTAGGTCCAGCACTGGTTCAGTTGGTGGTTCTTCCTCGGGTTCCAAATCCAAACCCTTGCTCGAGGGTAGGGGTCATGACAACCAGCTCTCCTGGCCCCATTCAAACATGTGTTGGCCATTTGTGGTACATCAGCAACCTGGAAGAGGAAAGAATCCCCCCTCCCCTGCGTACACTTGCTCTGTGAAACGTGCAACTCACCGTGCCAGAGTGGCATATAAATCAGTTATGTGAATTCACCCCCCATGGGTTCATAGTCAGACTTGGGCACAGCGGTCTGGGTAAGATTTGACCTAGGTAAGGAGCTTTGCGAAGATAACAAATACCAAAAGGAAATCCCACCACTACCTTCAACTTAGAGCTTATTGTTCTTAAATGTGACTTCATCTCTTGACTGGGTGCCATGTAACCGATCACAGGCAAGTTCAGTACGAATGCTCTTGTCACAGAGATTTAGTTGTGTGCAGGGCATGTCCTACAGCTTCTCTGTCATTAAATCACTGGAGCTGACACACATGGAAGCAATGGAATGGCTCTTCTTGAGATTAAGTAAAGTAATCATAGTCCCTTTATATGAAGTACATCATATTGTCTTAACGCAAGGAGGCAAAAGGAAGGAGGGGGCATCTAGAGGGCTAAAGTTATTTCAGGATCACAGTACCCAAACTCAGTCTATGCCCATCCTTCATCTGATCCTACCTCTGTGTGTGTGTGTGTGTGTGTGTGTGTGTGTGTGTGTGTGTGTGTGTGTGTGTGTGTGTACACCCCCCCAAAAAACACTTTTATTGCCATTATCTGAAGCAGTCGTGGAGTTCCATGCAAACAGAACTGCCCTGTTCCCTTCCAAGTCTTTGAAAACAGATTTTTAAAAGAGCACAAAATAATCCAATTTTTGCAATCTATGCTGCAGCCTCTTTTGAAATACTGTGTGCAGTTCTGGTTGCTTCAACATAAGAACTTAAAAAAAATCTCTGCCAGATCAGAGGGGAAAGAGGTCAGGTGCCTCCTCACCCATACTAGTTCTGGAGCTCTGTGTGAACTCCGTGGACTCTCCCATTCATTTAAATAGCAGAAGTAGACCTGCTTCTTCTGTTGAAGTGAATGGACGGACTGATCCTGGGCTCCTTGGAGTTTCTACACACACGCACCCAAGAAATTGCTGAGTCAGGCACTAGACTGCTGTGTCAGGAACTGTAAGTGTATAAATGCCTTGATTTCATCTCTCCTAGAGCCCCAAACTCGCATGTGCTTCTTATATTCCCTCAATAGGCGTGGATGTCTGCTGTATATCTTGAAGAAGCTGCTGAAAGAGAATAAATGGAGTTTGCATTTGCAACCATATTCTTCTTTAAAATAACAAATGTCTTGGCTACTGCTGCCTGTTCCCCATCAGCCTTTTTTCTTTGATTCTTCACAAATGAGAGCCTCATTGTGATTTTTGTTTGTTTGTTTTTGCCTCTAGGGAAACAAAAATTGAATTACCCTCCCTATAAGTTCCCTTTTGCTTTTTTTTTAAAAATTTTGCCTCTCTGTTCCTTTTTGCTGCATAGATCTTTCTTATGTGCCTTCATTTGGTCAGATTTAAGGTGTTTTAATTTACATCTGTATATTTTGAGCAGGACTTGCATTAAAAATAAGTGCCAGCGTTTTAGCTGGAGCAGAGTTTTAAGTGTGTTTCCAACGAGGCCGTTCTGGTCTTCCGCTTGCAAAGATGTGACAAATGTAAATTTATATTTCCATAATAAAAAAAAAAGCTATAGCAAACACTGTAATTTACATATCTTTCCTGAAATATTGCAGACCGGCTTTGTCAGTGCTGGTAAGTCCATTTCAAGGATGTCGCCCTTAGTCCATTAGTTTGGATAATGAGCCCTATAAAGTACATTTATAACTGGTGGCACTTGGCAAGGAGATGGATTCTAATTTTCATCCTTTTATCTAGACACATTGAAGAAGGTCAATGGAGGGTTCTGTATGATTCATTGTCCTAACACATATCAGATGACAGAGACCTGATAATGTCATTGCATAAGTGTTTTCCTTATTTGAACGTGGCACTTGAAAGAATTCCTCTGCTGATACTTTTTCAAGTAAAAGCAGAAACTGATATTAAAAGACATGGATGCCTTCATTGGTTTGTTGTCTCGCTCTCTCTTTCTCGTTGGAAACCTCATCAAACGTCTGACCTGTTAGCTATCGCTGAAGAAAGGAAAGGAAAGGCCAATAAAAGAACAAACAAACCCAGCAACTGCTTTTGAATGCCGTAACATGACATTTAATCACTTTTTTTCCTCCCCTCCCATCAGAGTGTTCAGAGAGGTGGGCGGAAGATTGTTTCATAAACAGTAGAAGAGGCCGTAATGAGAGATGAATTATGCCAGCTGGACAGGCTTGTTTGTTAGCAGCATTTCAATGAGTGGTTTTTAGAGGCAAATGGTCTCTGCTCGTCTAGTGAGGAGATTATTGAAGTTGCAACTGGATTAAGTGCCCAGTACATCTATTACCAGTTGCTAAATAATGTGGGAAGGGCTGTTCTTCTGGGGTGGAGCTTCTTCTTGCAAGATAAAAGGCTGGGGAGGATGGTTGCCAAAAAGGATATACCCACTCTGTGAGTTCTTCCCCTCTGTGACTTGTAATGGAACGTCCACTATGGCCTGAACCATAACTTAAAGCAGCACTTGCAAAACTCCCTGAGCTTGTGATGCCCTTCACTCTGCAGGCTCGAACCCGGAAGTAAGCACCAGTGAAGCGAAACACATCACATGATGGCGTCACCAGCCACTTCCAAGTTGGAAGGTTGATGGAGCCTAAAAATATAGTGGTAAGGAGGCCAGTGTGGGCAGAAGGACTTTTTAAAACGCATGGTTTTTGCGCACGGCGGCTCCACCCACTGTGCTGAGTCTCCTGCCACTGTTTTTAGGCTCACGTCGTGATCCTGGTGCCAGGCACAGGCATCCCACAATACCCTGGGAGACTGGGAACCACTGACTTAAGAATTCAAAGTCTCACCAGCATTCCGTTATGTAGAGTGACCAGGCAGATGCCTCCAGGATGTTCTCACAAGCGAGAATGGAAGGCGGTAGCTTTCTCTTAGTGCTCCCAAGCAAGACGTGGGTGCTAAAAGGACCGCCTTCTCCCACATGGCTGCCCTGTCCTGTTTAAGGGAGGCTTTCTTTCTAATGCTGCTGCCATCGCAAGTTCAGTAGGCAGCAACTTGTGATGGGGCCTCCGTGGGCCATCATCAAACTGTGGAGATTGCTCCTCTTTCTCCCTGTGCAGCTATCACCCTCCTAACAGAGATTTTATCACTTGCCAAAGGCCTGGACATCTTGTCAGGCCTTCATAAATGTTGTATAATACTGTCCTCAAGAACTGAAACTTTGGTTTTCTCTCTGGGGGTGTGTGTGTATGTGCTGTTTTGTATTTTTACTGTTGTATGGTTTAACTATTATAATCTGTCCTGCATATTTACAAGAAATTTTTAAATCAAACTGTGGGTCATGACCCGATTTCTGGTGCATGTCCCAGAGCCTCCAGTGAAAACACAGGTGATGGAAAAGATCAGATAACAACTTCCTCAAGCCCTAAGGCTATTCAAAAATCAGAGAGCTGCTAACTACCCTGCAAAGAGCTGCGCTCCTTCAGTTTGCAAGCTTTTGTAAATATAGGGAGATAAATGCTTGAGCATGTTTTTTTTCTGGTGAGTTTTTTTTCCACGTTCATCAATGACAGGTAGTGGAGGCAATGCTGGGTCACATAACTAAGCCCCGCAAGCAGTCTATTCATTAGAGCAGCCTCATTATAAGAAATGGATCAAGTTCTTTTGTATTTTTTCAAATAAATTATTTGTAAATAAATAAAAGTACTGTTTCTTTCTAGATCACATTTTTTTAAAAGTCTCCTAAAGCTAGGTGGGTCCCGATAGAGTGCCATTTAAAAAAGTGGGTCCCATTGAGAAAAAGTTTTGAGAACCACTGTTTTAAATGAATGAATAATAAATATTGCCTCTGTCACGTGGAAGGAGTATGTAGCCTTTGGGATCAGCAGCTCTTGAGAGACTTATTCTCCATGGATTGATTTAATCTCATTTTAAAGCTTTCTAAACTTGCACTCATCACTGTCTTGTGGCAGTGGGTTACATAGGTGAATTGTATACTGGATAGTGGAAGTGTCAGATTGGTGTGCAGGGAAATGAACTACTTCAGCTTTGGAGAGTATTAGAAAGGGAGTGAGAATAACTGGCAGAGTCGCATTGCCTTTGGATAAATTTGTAGGCCAACCACATCTGGTTGGAATACTGTATGCAGTTGTGGTTGCCTCTTCCAAAAGTTGATGCTTTAGAGCAGGGGTGTCCAAAGTTTTTGGCAGGAGGGCCACATCATCTCTCTGACACTATGTCAGGGGCCGGGGGGGGAAAAAAGAATTAATTTACATTTAAAATTTGAATAAATGTACATAAGTTTACATTTATGTACATAAGTTTACATAAATGAATATATTAAAGATGAACTTATATGAATGAATGAAGGTCTTGCTATAGCTCAAGGCCTATTAAAGGCCTTGCACAAAGCAAGACTGGCCTTTCATTTGCTGTCGCTACTGCATCACAAATGTGAAATAGCAAGCAGTGGAGGGAGCCCTCATCCCGCAGCTCACATGAGAGGTCAAACAGTCGCCCTCACACTGAGAGCAGTTGCGTCAGGCCAGTGCGTGCTCCAGCAAGTCTCTGGAGGGCCAGAGTCTCATTGGAGACTGGGGGCTCCCTGAGGGCTGCATTGGGAGTCCTCGAGGGCCGCAAGTGGCCCCAGGGCCGGGGTTTGGGCACCCCTGCTTTAGAGCATGAAAGAAGAGATTGGAGTATCTCTATTCTGAGAAAAAATTGGGTGAAGATAGTCCTCAAATTAAAATAACTTAATCCCAGAGCTTTATAGGTCAACATGAGCACTCTTGTTAAATCGCGATGTGTTAGAAACCACTGTGACGGTTCCTATTTTTATTGATTATTTTATGTACTATAGAACACGGGTGCATGAACAAATAACAGTGGTTGAAATCCAGATGAGTTTCCATGCTATTTTGGGTGGAACTGTGGCTCAGTGGCAGAGGAACATATTTTCACTACTGTCGGCAGTTTCCAGTATCCATGGGAGCAGCAGAAACCTATCCCCCCACAGATATGGGGGAACACCTGTACTGAGCTAGGTGGACCACTGTTCTGACTCAGCTGACGGCTACGGAACCTACGGAATTGGAAACAGTAATCAAATTGAGGAGCCTATCTGATGCTGGTGTTTAGTATTTGATATGAACCTGGGTCTCCCCAGTCCTAATCTGACACTAATGTTTAGAATTGATTTGCACTAGATTCCTGTTCGTCACATCGACTTACTTTCATAAATAGGCCTGGGAACAAAAGAAAACATAGTTGTATTTTGAAACTAAATATTTTGCTCATTGCACTTTGCATTTTTTTTTGACAGGTGCAAAGCAGTTATAGATCATTTTGGCCAGAGAATAAGTGCCAACTATTTTGTTGTGGAAGATAGTTACCTTCCGGAGAAAATGTGCGTGAATGTGTGTTACAGGTAAGTGTCAAGATTGGAGGATGATGGTATGTGGTTTCTCTAGCATGGCTTTCTGGAGCTTGCAGCTGTCCAGTCTGGCCTTGTAGTTATCCCACAGTGCCACCTGGACTGTTAAGAGATTGGCACAGGCTAAGAATAGGTGCCACATGTAATCTGTGTTGTAGAATTCAAAGATTGCCTCCTTCTGTAAGTTTGTGCAGTCATCTCCTTAGAAAGTAGTGTTTTAGTAATCTGTCTGCAGTATTAAAACAGTCTCTGATTCTGCAGTGCCTTGCACGCATGTTGTCCTGAGATTGAGTTTGTGTCCAAGTGTTCATGTGTTCCCTTGTACATAGGGCTTTGAAGAGCAATGGCCAAGCTGGGCATGATGTGGGAGGCGTCTGAACTCCTCTCCCAGCATCCTCTCAAAGCTTGAAAGCAGTCGCTGTGTTGTAGGTGTGGCTTGGGAACGAAACCATAATACAGAGGGAAAGGCAATCTAGGTACTGCTTGTTTCTGTTATCAAAGTCCCCTTCCTTGTAAAGTAGTGCTAAATGCTGGGAAGAAGAGGCAGTTACGAGTAATATCTGTTTCCATCCCATCCAGAGATAATGTTTGCTGCATGCATAGGTGGGTGGGTGAGAGAGAGAGAGAGCAGGAAAATGGCACAGGAGATGGAAATAGTTAACCCCCCTCCCCATGCCACAGCTGCAGTCAGCTCCCTCCAGCCCTCCACAACTGCCTTTAAGCTTTGGGGGACAAAAGTCGAGCCAATCTGATCATGGCTGTCCATGATCTTTAGGTTGACCCTCAGAAGTAAAAACAAAAACAGCATTCTCTTCAGCCTGGGGCAAGGAATGTCAGCCAATGGGCAGACTGGGGTGTGTGTGTTTCCCCTTGCCAAGGTACGCTGCTTGTCGCATCAATCCCTTGCATGTCGCTGAAGTTTCAAGATCATGGATATGGGGGGAGGGCCCTACAGGTGTTTCTGACCTTCCTTTTGTGTCTCCTGCTGGCATTCTTCATTGCTTTTGTGTCCTTTTGTGCTGGACAAAGTTGCACAAGAGCCTGGAGGAAAGAATACCTTGGATGATGCTTCTTGAAGGTGCATTGAGTTGAACTGCCCTGCATTTACAACCCCCCACCCCCGGCTGTGCTTCATTTAGGTCATTAACCTTTCCTGAGGCCATTATTAGCCAGTTAATGACTATTAACGAACATTAAAAACCTGCCGCAGTGCTATGTTGGGTCAGACCAATGATCTGTCTGGTCCAGTCTCCTCACTTACAATGGCCAATTCTGGATGCTTCAGAAGGTACATCACCAAAACAAGGTAATTAGAGGAGGGATCTGTCCCCCTTCTCCTTCACTTCCAGTTTTGTCGTGTCTGTTTACGGAAGGTCAGGTCATTGCCCAAACTTAGGGCAGCATCGCCTGTGATTTTGCAGAGCTGCAGTATAGAAACCCCTGGGGGCTGGGGATGAGAATAGGCCCTCGGTTTGGCTGTACTTGTCATAAGAGGCGACTAAACAGCCACCAGGTAGATGGGACTCGTCAGCCTGGGAAGGCAGCTCATCTGAGAGAAGGAAAACTCTGATTCCAAACCTCCACTGCCTTGTGGCTACATCCAGTTATGGAAGAGGCTTCAGGAGTCAACCTCGAGGCAAAATCAGGAGCCGGAGTCCCTGAGGCAGTTCGTGGCTGAACACAGTCACGTTCTGGCAACTCCTGCGACGCCGCTGGAACCAACCATATTGGCCTCTGCCTTTCCATTGGACCATTTCAGCGACGTGGAGAGGGGGGATTTGCTGCATGGGTAACAGCCTATCCTCCATACCTACTTTACCCAGGCTTCGCGCTCTGGAGAGGACACTCTGTTCCAGAACCACCATTCAGAGCGTGACACCATAGTCTTTCGAGACTGAAGGATGCCAACAACAGTATAGAAATACAAGGCAAGCTTCTTTTCTTCCATGCTTCTGGGACAGGGCCAGGCTGTCTGTGAGGTGGTCTCCTTGGGACTGTCCATGCCTCTTTACTTCTCCTCCCACTCTCTGGATTTGAAAAGGGAGAGGGGAATAGAGCAGAAGAGAAAAGAGGATGGGCTAGATCAGGGGCCTCCAAACCCTGGCCCACAGACCAGATCTGGTGCGCTAGGATTAGCCTTCTGGGCATAGCGAGCAATAGCGAATCCTGACCGTTCTGCACTGCAGCATCCTGTTTTCCCAGCAAGGCTTTGCCCAAACTTGTGCCAGGCAGCTGCTTCCTCCCAGAAAACAGAGCCTTCTGGGGTGATGGGCAGCAGAAGTGGGTTTGTGCAAAGATCAGCTGCTGAAACAGGAGGCTGCAGTGCGGAACGGTAATCCTGGCATGCACCGTGGGCTGTTTGGAGACTGCTGGGCTAGAACATCAAAGACCCTCTCGCTCTCCACCAGCGTTCCCTCTGCTATGCAGCTGTGTAGCTAGAGACTAAGCTGTGTGCAGCTCAGAGCTTGGCATTCACAGAAGTCTGGGAATGATGTATGATGTCAACACTGGGCATCCGGAAATGCTACTGTGCAGGCAGGGATGGGGTCCGTGCATCAGCTGGGGACACAGATCACTGAGCACAGTTCCTTTTCAATCTGGAGAAGGAGGAGGAACCAGGTTGCTGCCTGGCACACCATCAGATAAGGAGGCCCACACACCACCTTAGGCTCCAGGAGCTCATGGGGCTACCCTGTTCTGGGGTAACATGCAAACACAATGTTGCTCTTTTCTCCACAGATTTAAATGCCTTCTCGATGTTGTATTACCTACCCATTTGAGAAGTGTATTTCATCACCCACCCAAGCCATTGATGGAAATCAAACAAAGCAGCACTGACCCCTACCACATCTCCCAGTTCTAGCTCCATCATTGGACTGTTTATTGCAATAATTCAGCCATGTGGCAGGAGGAGGGCCAGGGTCGTGCTAGAGAAACATAAGCCCCAATCTCTCTTGGGCACACACAATTAGCCTGGCAGTAATTTGGATCCTGGCCATTGAATGCATGGTTAGTAAACGTTCGCACCTCACCAGTCTCCGTAATACAATTTGCTGTTACAGTGATTTTATAGTGGTTAAGGTAAACAAGATATTCCCTATGGAGCATTCCGTATATTCATTATGGTTTGACAGATACTAAAAGCCGGATCTCGTAACCTGTATATCTGCCTGCGCTCGAGTCAGAGTCCATTTCTGAACAAAGGCAGCCATGTGCAAATGTGCCATTAACGATGTGCAACCTGCTAAGTGAGGCATATTAGATTTTTGTTTTTGTAGTAGCGTTATAGTTGAAAAAAAAGTCTTAAATTGCATGGCTCTCCCCCCCTCCTCTGTTTGGTGATGGACCATAACTATTTATTCAATTACAGGCAGATCTCCAGAGCAGTTCTCATAACGGATCGATCGATATTGAAAGACGACTCAGATCTACAGGTTAGCTTATGTGTTTAGTATTGCTTACTTTTATATTTTTTTTTATTTACACACACACATACACAGAGAAAGCTGTTTGTGACTTTGTTTCAGTGTCCCATGAAAAAATGTCATTCATTTATTTAAAATGAGATGCCTTTAAGTAAGAAGAGGGCATTGCCGTCATTGCACTTTTTCCATCAGAGGCCAAGGCGCTTCAGCATTCAATTTCCCTTTTTAAAATTGACCAGCCAGGATAAGTTTGTGGTGAAGAAACAAACTTTCTTTTTCAACAATATGTCGCATCTCCTGGTCTCAGACACTAGACTGCAGCAAAACCTAGATTGAGGGCCAGATGTCAACTTTGACAAGTGTGAAGTTCAGAGTCTGGTCTGTTATGTCCGAAGTCTGGTCTGTTACATGCAAAGAGACTAGCTAGGCATCTCCGTTGTATATGCATTATCAAATATTTGTTTATTGACTCAAAGTGTGTGTTTGCTTGTTTGAAAAATGTCTGTCCTACTCTTCTGACCCTAAAGGGGGCACACAAGGTCTCCCACATCATTTACGAAAAACAATTAAAATACTATAAAAACTGACGTGAAGTACTGTCAAAGATATTCAGCATCTGTAAAGTCACAATGAACTCCAGTGAAAAACCTTCTTATATAAGATCAGTTCCTACCCCAGACTAGTAAAGTGGAGGCCACAGGAAGGTGGTTATAGAAAGGGGCCATACAAATTTCATGGGGAAGAGAGTTCCATAACTGTAAAACCATTAGTTATTAACAGAACATAATGACTAGTGGGACACTGAAAACACTCCACGTGTTCACATCAACCCTTTGGGGGCATGCAGTGATGTTTGGAGAGGAGAATGGTGTGGGTTTTCTTTACTGACAAGCCATGCCTCCTAGCAAAAGTGAAGGTGTTGGCAAGTGGAAGTGGGGGAGGAAGAAAAGTTAGAATTGCATTTGGAAGTGTTGCATACAGCTTTGAGGACTTGATCGCTGACAGGCTGGGATACAAATATGCAAAATGCAAGTAATTACAGACCTGTCGACAAAGTGCATAAAAACAGATATCCTTAATACAATCTGCCGTGTGAGCGTTCGCGTAATGTTGTCTTGATCTCTCCGCTGCCAATGCAAATAAGGGCTCCTTTTTCAGTAACAAGCTTGTCTTTGTTTGCCAGTAAACATTCTGTTTGCTGCAGCCTCCACCAAGACTCAAAGCCAGCGTGAGAGTTGAGGGGGAAAGTTTTTATTTTCAACCTCATGGTTAAAGGGGCAGTCAAATAAATAGAGAGGGGTATTTTTTGTCGTACTGGTTCCACGCATGCAAGGCCTCTGAAGTTAGTTGCTATTTCTGTAGTGGCTGTTCAAGATGACATCAGATGCCTGATGAAATGTTGGCTTGGTTGCCACTAGCCTTCTTTTGTCCCCCAAATGTGCAGAGGTCTTGGGAAGGAGGTGGGATCTTACTTGTGCTAGGATTCAGAGATGCTGAGAAATAGCAGGAGATTCTGTATTGCTCATAAAGGACTCCTGACATTGTTAAAAAATGGTAGTGGAAACATGACCTCTGTAACTGAGATCCATGTGCTTCTGGGTACTCTGCTTGTCAGAAAACTAGAGCAACTTGCTCCTGGGAAGTGGATTTATGGATCCCTGGCTGAATAAGACAAATTGAAATGATACTATTGAGAGAGAAGCTTTGTGTTCCTGACTGCATTGTATTGTATGACACTCTAGTCTGCATTAGATAGCAGGAGTCAGAATCCACTGGGTAAGATCACGCCTCAGTCTGTTTTGAATTGCACTGTAGCATCTACAACCTTAACTTTTGGGAAATGCTGAGATTAACTAAGGGACCATCCTCTCTGCATGCAAAAAGCTGCTAGTGGAGACACCTCTGAATGAAATTTTTCTCTTCTCTCTGCTTTCTAGCTTTCCATTTTGACTGTGCCACCTGCAGAGCCAAGCCAACCAGCAGTTCGTGTCATTGAACTGTGTTCCTCTGCCATGACCTGCATGAAAAATACGTGTGAGTATGCAGTGTTCTGGGGCACTTCCTTTGCCGCGTTCCAGGTGCCAAGGAGGGAGGTGCTACATTTGTATTATGGGTTGGAGAAGAAATTTAGGAGGATGTGCCGCACGCAGTTAGCACACTAGGGTTTGCGTCACCCAGTGCGGGAGTCCAGCATGTCATCCCCATGATGAACCTCCTCCCATGCAGTGGGCACGGCAAGGCTGCGGTGGGTGTGGTGATGCACCATTATCCAGTCCCTGCTGGTTTTCTGGCTATAACTTTTGATAGAATAATTTCAATGTTTGCTTCATTGCCTTCTGCATGACGTTACTCATCGAATGATATATAACATGATGGTATTATTTGAAAATACCAAGACTTAAAAAATTTTGGCACCCCTTCATGTTCCTCACTCGGTGTGGCCTGCATTCCCCTGGCCACATGAGTTGTAACGCAGCAGCTAAACAGTCTGACCTGTTTAGGTTTGTATTCCGAGCCAAGTGAGTACAGACTTTAGTGATAGCACTAAAAATCCCCCAAATGTCTGCATCACAGTGGCCCAAATTCTGCACTGAGCAAAACACAATTCTGTCATCTGTGTAAATTTTGTGTACTGATGTGTAATGTTTATAAAACCTCTTGCTTCTGCTAGTCATGGAGGTGTGGGGCAGAGATCTACACAGGGACAGTTAAGTTCCATTCCTTCATCTTTTGGAAATTCCACTGATCTCACCTTTGGTTTTGTAGATTTTTTTGGGGGGGGGGTGACATTGGAAGGGGCAGTTCCAAGTTTGCCCACCTTTTGTACAGTCGTAAATGGAAATGAAATGGAAGCAAAGCTTCTTTAGATTGTGTACCAGTGTGGAAGCTGGTGGAGGTTGTGGAATACACCTGACTATGCTCTTGAAGCACTTGATCCCTTTCCATCATGAAAGCGCATGATACAGACAGCAAGTTGGAAACATTGTTCTCTCTGTGCTGTGTTTCACTTTCAATTCTTTCAGCAAGTTTAGTCCTTTGCAATAATGGGTTGAGGATTGTCTATTACTGAACCTCATACACACATCCCTGCTACAGTCACTTTTTTTTTTTCCTTTTCACTTTCCTGGATTTGTCGTTCTCTGCAGTAAACGTTGACAAGTGAGCAATTCTGCCCTCGTTTAAGAAGGAGCCGGCCTTTCCTAGCAACTACACGTTTTAAAGTGTGCTTCGGTTTAAAAAAAACCACTTTAATAAGCTTTTGTAAGGGGCTATAATTATGTATTTACACTTCAGGTCAATGGGACTGCTAATGCTCATTCATTAAAATGACAGGTGGTTATCTTAATTTTTTAAACTCTATTATAGCACGCTGCAGGAAGCCCCAATCTGGCAAGCTTTCATGCTCCACTTTCTTTTGAGCAAATGAGCTTACAGTTATATTGCCAAGTGGAGGGTAAACCCCATCACAATCCTCTGCTCTGTTTGCCCCATTTGGTTGTGGCTGCTTTCAGGCATTTCCACTGAGTTTTGATGGCTCAGGTTAAGTTTCCCAAGTTAACACATTCTTGCATTTTGCAGTTGATGCTGTTCCCATCCCCATGTAGTGGGTTAGGATCAGCAGTGGAAAATTTTTAAGTACAGGTGGTGCCTTTGTATCTGCGGGGGATCCATTCCCAGATCCCTCCGCAGATACTGGAAACCAGATAATCAAATCAGTGGTTTTTGGCCCACCTGGACTCCAAATGCAACCAGAGCCCTTCTGAGCCTCAGAGAGGCCACACATGGCCTCTCTGAGGCTCTGAATGCCGCCCGAGCCTTTTTAACATGACTTCTGGTTTTCACATTCTGAGCTAAGAGAAGGCATTCTCTGCTCAGAAAAACTCCCAGATGCAACCGGAATGAGGTTCTAGTCACATCTGGAACGTCGGGGGGGACGGGGACGGGGGACACCTGAGGGTTCAGCATCTATGGTAAAGCAGATCTGCAGATGCCTCCCAGACATGACTAGAACCAGGTTCTGCCAGACCCGTATGTTGGCAACCTTCAGTCTCGAAAGACTATGGTATCGCACTCTGAATGGTGGTTCTGGAACAGCGTCTAGTGTGGCTGAAAAGGCCAATTTGGGAGTGACAATCCCTTCCACACTGGGAGCAAGTGCAGCCTGTCCCTGGTCTGTCTCCCTGGCTATGGGCCTTCCTTCTTTGCCTCTTTGCCTCAGACTGTTGGCCAAGTGTCTCTTCAAACTGGGAGAGGCCATGCTGCGCAGCCTGCCTCCAAGCGGGCCGCTCAGAGGCCAGGGTTTCCCACTTGTTGAGGTCCGGACAATTACACAGAAGGTGGTTGTCAAACACCTGGCCTAGACATTAATGTATGCACTTAGGCAAATTTCTCAGTTCGCCACCTGGTGAACAGAAAAGGTCACAAAGTGGTTTACAGACAAGATCAAATAACTAAATGGCTCCCTGTCCCAAAAGGGCACACAATCTAAAAAGATGCAGAAGGGTATCAGCAAACAGCCACTAGAAAAGACACTGTGCTGGGGTGAAAGGGGAGAGAGTCTCTCCCCTGCAAAATTTAAGAGGAGCACCACATGAAAAAGTGCCTCTTTACCCACTACTAAGTCCCATGGTTGACTGTTTATTCTTTAAAATTATATACTTGCTGTTCATGTAAATGTTCACAACAATGTGCAAGAAATTTAAATGTTAATAATTGAATTATATGCGCATGAATACTTTTGCTCACAAATACGAATTTGCAGCATCAAATTAAAAAAAAAAAACATTGACAAAACACAAAGCAACAGACCAATAAATCAATAGCTTTCTGAAAAGCAATGTTTTTAACTGCCTCCAGATTTAATCTGTCTCCGCTGGGGCTGCTGTGAAAAAGGTCCTGCACCTTGTGGGGCCGCTTTGCTTTCCCACATGGCAGAATCTAGAGCAGGACTTGGTCACCAAAACATATGTGCTGAGGTACAAGGGCTCACATGGAAGAAAATTTCCCCAACATAACCAGGCAGTGTCAGACTTCCACAGGTCAGCAGAATTTGAGTGCTATGCTAGGTTGTGACCAAAGTGTAATTAATCTTCTAATTGTTTTTAATATCATTTGATGTCGCTGGGTGTTAACTTGACTGATCTCCCTCTTCCCACAATTATTTAAGATAAGCATTACAAATACACCTGACCTGGATCGCATTGGCAGAAATGACAGGCATGTAATCAGTATCTTCAGCTGAGTGGAGCCACACTCCTTCCCCTTGCTCTAAAACACTGAGATGGTAATGATGGAATTGTAGAGCCCACACATTGTTCTTTCCATTAGAAGGATTACTCGGAGACAAACTCTGGAAATTGCTCCAAGTAATGCAGTAAGACCCAAGGAAACCAAATGCAATTAAAAAAATGCACACCAATGAGAGTTTGAATCATAGTAATAACCCAATAACTCCAGTAATTGTATAGAACAGGGCTTTCCAAACCCCAGATGCGGGGTTTGGGGAAAGCCGTCTGCTCCGTGAACAGAGCTAACCATTCTGCCTCTGCGCCATGTTCTTTCTCAGTAGATCTGGGCACCAGGATGCTCTGGGCAGTCACGTCTGCCCGGATATCCTGGGTGCAATCCTAACCCCTTATGTCAGTGCTTTCCAGCACAAACATAAGGGCAATGCAGCTCTTTGGTGAGGGAACAAACATTACCTGACTTTGAGGAGGCCTCCATGAGTGACAACCAACTGCAGGATGCAGCACATGTCCCATTGGCACCGCGATGCCAGTGCTGGAAAGCACTGACCTATAAGGGGTTAGGATTGCACCCCCCGTTGCACAGCATTCTGGGATGCCAGGCAACTGCTCATAGTGTCCCGGTGTTCAATCTATGGGGAAAGAACGTGGCACAGAGGCAGAATGGTAAGCTCCTGTCCAAATGTGGACCTGTTTCTTGGTACACAGTTGTTGTGAGTTTGGCAACTGCTGGTATAGCAAGTAAGGTGAAATGTAACTTTACTTGCTATACTGGTGATGATAATTTTAACAGAAAATAGATTTTATGGCCATATTTGATCTGGCAAAACACTTACATTTCCTCTGCATCACTTGGCCCCCCCTCCCCTCTTTTATCTTAAGAAAATTGTATCCCATTCTTGTGCTCGGTCACGAGAACGCGTAATTATGAGAGTACCTCAAACAGGAGAGAAATGCCACCCTTAAGAAAGCAGACTATAAAGCAACAAAGTGATAATGAAAACTGGAAAGCGAAAATGTTTTATGGATTGATTTAATACATTTACGTACCGTGGTGTATATTTTAAGGTCATGTTACACAAAGCAGTTCACAAGCGGAAACATTAAAACCAGAAGTCCCATGGTAACAGTAGAGAAAAATGGAAAAACAGCATAAAGCATAAGTAAATCTCAGACAAGAGCAGTCCCAAGACGGAAAGTCTGGGCAGATGTTTATAAGAAGTCTTGCCCTTAGCACCTAGAACTCGCCAGACAAGCAGCCCTGCTCTTCCAAAGATCAGGTGCCACTGCAGAGAGACCCCTTTTTCCCAGCATGCCATCTGGCCCACCTCTGGTGGGGAGGATCACAGTGCTAGTATGAGGTTCTTTGGGTCCTGGGACAGAGCTCTGCACTGGACCCTTCCCCCCCCACACACACACACAGACTGAAGCCCTGCATGATTGCACACACCCAACTTACAGGAGGTGACAGGCAGCAAAAGCATCCTACTTCTACATCCCAAAAACACATCCTACTTCCACTGCTTCCCCATGCCTCCGAGTACCTCCTGGACACAGCTGGAACCAGAAGTGGCTTCTAGTCATGTCCAGGAGGCTGGGGGGTTGCATGCAGAATCCAGGTAAGTCATTGTGGTGTCGCTGCTCCCCTTTACTGGTTCCAGTATCCTCTGGGGGTCCTGGAATGGATCCCCTGAAGATACTGCTGGCCCACTGTACTTTAAAGCTGGTGAGCTGTGTTCCCCTCCACCTTTCCTACTTGGTAATACAACTGCAACAACACGCAACTGGTCTAATTAGTCTTCAAAGGCAGCCCTGTGGGTGCTACGTTGTAGCTGTCCAGCCTGGACTTTACTGGGACAAGGATAACGGTGGCCAAGCCTTAGTATTCAGAACTTCTTCCTTTCCACCGAATTCAAAATACAAACTTTCTTTTTGAAAAAGTGAGGAAAAGAAGAAAGAAATCTGTTGTTTTTTTTAAAGACTCTTGCCACGATTAAAGCCGAAGATTGATTGTTGTATATTAATGGAGGACATAATGTTCACAATGTATTGCACATGACTTGATTTCAGGGTGTTTTTAAAAAACACCATCACCTGGCAAGGAAGAGCTTTTAAATTACAAAGCTGAGTGCAATTTTAAATGCGGTTCAGGGTGGATTCACATGACCAGATTTTTTTGCACGGTGAGCAAGTTTATTGCACAATATTGTTGTGGGCTAGGACTATTGTGTTGTCACCACATACGCTCCTCATTCCCCAAAGAAGGCTAACACAGTAACATGGCAACTGTGCAGTGTTCTTGTGTTGGCCTTCTTTTGGGAATGAGGAGAGCATGCAGTGAAGATTCTAACTCGGGGTTGGATTGATGCTTTATGCAAAACGAGGTGGTGTAATTCTGAAGTGTATCATTCCAGCCAGCAGAGGGAAGAGGTTTTTCCTTCTTTCATGCTCCTCCACTTTAAAAGAGAGAGAGTAGCACACACAACCTACTCCTTGTGTATGATAAACTAGCATAAGTGAGAGGGCTGTGTAGCGCAGTAGTCCAAGCACTTGCTTTGCATACAAACCCTGGCAACTCCAGGCAGCCTGGTAAGCCCCCTTCAGGGAGACCCCCTTTTGACTTAGTAGAAGGCAGCTACATATGCTTCAGATCCAATCTAGTTAAACATTGTTAATCAACTTTCATCACTTAAAGTTGATTAATCTACTGATTCAAAGTTGGGAGCTTCCACATTTTATCACCACACCCTTGGAGACCCGATTGAGACAAACTTGGCCTTTTAAGTAGCAAGGGGAAGAGCACTTCATTGCAGGAACCAAAATGGCATTTTACACAGGATTAACTTGAGCACAATAATATTTGAGTTGATCAGTCGATTGGGACCCATTGTAATCAGCAAATCAGCATAGCTTGGAAATTAAGGGCCTCATCTTCTTTCTGAAAAGGTTTTGGTAGTCATTGTAATAGGAAATGAAAAATAAACTGTTTAGCAGATGGCTTTGCCTTCTAGCCGCAAAGAGCAGCTTTAGTTCGTTACATAATAATTTGGGGGAGGGAAGCCTAAAAGAGAAACCCATGCATCTATATGGATGATATTTGGTGGGCCACTGTGTGATACAGGAAGCTAGATTAGATGGGCCTGTGGCCTGATCCAGCGGGGCTGTTCTTATGATGTTCTGATAATTATTATTATTTTGGTTGCAGCCCACCTGATGGTGGCTGGCGTTTTTTAAATATCAAGTCCTTCCCAAGGACCTGAGATAGTTATGTAAAATATGTGGAGTTCCATGTAGAGCTGCTTTTTGCAGATCATGTAGTAATTTCATTTACACCTAAGGGGTGCAGCTATTTTTTCCAAGTTTTTCAGTATGGCACCCACTGCTACCATTACAATTTCAGTTTAAGGCAGGTAAAAATTAATCCGTTCACAAATTTGGCAGTAATTCCTAGTTAAGTAACAGGACAAGAGAACTTTGCTTTCTGCATGATAGCCAGACACCTTCCATTCTATATGGCTTTTAAGACAAGCAGATGCCTCATGTTCTCTCTCCTTTTGTTTTCTGTCGGAAATGCATTGTACATCTTCACAGTAATTGTATTTTTCATGTCTCTATGGAGGAGGTTGTAACAACTTTTCCACTAAATCCTTTCAACAGACTTGGTCCATTTGACCTGTTCATCCATTCGAACGGCTAAAGAAGATTTAGAACCTGTTGTGGGGCAGTTATTCAGCGTGGTCACAGAAACAGGTAACTTTTAGAAGATCAAATCTTCTAAGAAACAGTTGTATCCCTTTTGGGGGAGGGGGTCACTATTTGGTGGCAGAGCACATACATTATGTCTCAAGTTCAGTCCCTGGCATGGTTGGAAAAGACTCCTGTCTGAAATCTTATGGAGTTTGGAGGTAGCTTCCCAGGTAACCTTGGTCATCTTCCCTTTTGAGTAAGCATCTCCTTTCAGGTTGATGTGATTTGTCATCTGTCCTGCCACCTAGTAAGTTTGTGGGCAGAAATGAGACTCAAACCAGGAGAGTTTGCAGCTTATCCATTACATGAACTCTCCTGAAAGATCTGTTTGATTGGACAAAACCAGACCAGAATTTTACACGCTTTTTGGATTGCTAAAGCCTGTACCAGCTCAGTTTCACCCAGAGAGGCGTTTGCTTTGGAGGTTACATACAATCCTTAGTTGCTTAAAATAACAACAAATCCAGATTTAAAATGAAGGTTCTGTCTCTCCCTCTCTCTCTACGCTGACTTTCCTCCTGTAACGCAAGGGTTCCATTAGTAGACTGGAGGCCCAACTCATACCAGTGCTACAAATCCATTTGTTTCAAACACATCTCCTGTAATTAAATGTCTCTTCCCCCCCCCCCAAAACTGTTTTCTTCAGATCTGAAAGACCCCCAAAATATGAAAAAGTGGTTAGGCTACGGTTTAATGTCGGGATGTCCTTTTTTTTTTTGATTTTTTCCCCCTTCTTCTTAACATTAATCTTAATGCTTAAAGTGATCTGGTTTTTGAAGTGATGTATTGTTTAGGAGCTGCCTGAAATTCTTTTGGAGGAACTCTGTGATCAGGAAGGTCCTCAGGTGCACTGAGGCACTGAGAAGCTAGTTTTCACTGACACATAGGCCTTTTTATCATCAAGATGAGGTAGTGGTCGTATTTTAATTAAAATGTCAGAACAAATACTGTTGGAGTTATTGAAAATGAATCACCAGATGAAGTGAGCACTGGGCCATGGCAGGTCAGAGAAGCAAAGTCACCTGAAAAAGAGGACTCTATTCATTTTCCTGCCTAAATGAGGGAGAAGTAACTTTTTTTTTCTTGCTTGTTTCTTTATAAGCAGTAGGAACTTACAATGTATTAAAAAGCGTGTCATCCACTAGTGTTTTTCTGCAGGCTGATCTGTCCTTCAGAACAATGCAATAAACAAAATCAGAGTGTTCTTTTCAGGGGGGAAAATGCATGCACAATCATTTGGTAGCTTGTTTGAATGTGTGTTTGTTTCAGGGTTCATCCTGTGAAACATAGGGTGAATGTATGAAGCTGTCTTACACTTCCTTAAATACTTTTAACTTGGCACCAATGTGAGCAGACTGGGCATCAAGCGATTGCCTCTAGGGAGGCTATGCCACCGGCTTTACACCACCGAGAGGTCCCTGTAGCCAAACCTCCAAAGGTGGGAGTGCATGATGTGCAAGACAGTTTTGCCCTTTGAAATTTGACTGAATTGTTTAAGTCCCATTGCCTCCAAAGATGGGCGACTAACGCTTGTTCTCACATTTCAGAAGGTGAAAGCGCAGAAGTGCAAAAGCCCAGAGTTCTCTGGGCAGTGTATTTCAACATGAGAGACTCATCCGGAATAGACAAGACTTCTTACGACAATTTGCCCTCCAATGTCTATGTTTGTTCCGGGCCTGATGGTGCTTTAGGAAATGACACTGCCGTTAAGCAGGTAAGGGAGTCTCATGTGTTTCGGCATTGAACTGATGTCTAAGGGTCCTGAAGAATCTTTTTGATGATGTGCTTTCCACCCACAAGAATGGATGGATCTATGCAATTCACCATGCCCTGTGGCCCAAAACAGAAACTGTCG
Organism: Tiliqua scincoides; assembly: GCF_035046505.1. Classification (NCBI taxonomy): domain Eukaryota; kingdom Metazoa; phylum Chordata; class Lepidosauria; order Squamata; family Scincidae; genus Tiliqua; species Tiliqua scincoides. The sequence continues at coordinate 13,454,605 of NC_089832.1, forward strand.
GGCACCTGAAGTGGCATGCCAAATGTCACCTCCCATTGCCCGTTGACATTCCCTGCCACTTCTCCCCTTCTGTCCCATGAGAGGGGAATCCAGGGAGTAAATTGTACCTGGCACAGGGTCAAAAAGGGAGTCCAGGGGCCAAAGGAGGAGGTCCAAAAATCTTCTGGTATCTTACATTTTCCAATACTGCCAGGGCCTGTGAAAGGGAGGAGGTACATTGTACTGGGACCAGGAGCCAAAGGAGGGGAGATAGAAATTTCCTGGGATCAGAAAAATTGTGCATATGTTACGTGAAGACTAGCATTCACATTTTGTGTAAATCTACACAGTTTTAAATATCCTAATTCATAGAAAGCATGATCCAATTATTGTTTGAAATTATGATCCAATGGAAAAGGAAAGGGACCCAAAAGAATCTTAGTACCTCCTGATAAAGTTCCTCTCAGAGGCCCTGGGCTAAAAGCATCATTTTTCCTCTTCTGTTTCATTTCCTTTGTCTTTTTCAAATTCAGAAGCCAGGGGAGGAGAAGCAAATACCCCCCCCCCCCCTCTAATATAACACCTCAGTCACGCTCTCATGTGTAGTCAGTCTATGGGCAGCCCTGGCCAATAAATAAATCTCTGTTCTATTCTGCCTGCCCCAAGCCCTTGTACCTCTTTTAGTTTTAGTGAATCCTGTAATAATACCCAAAAGCCTTATGCTTCCTATAAGTCTTTGATCTTCATCTCTTATTGTTTTAACAAGCAAATTATTACCTTTGTAAAACAGAATTATGGCTGTCGTTAGCCTTCCACATCCGATATATATACTCAAAAGCTATGTCAGCTGTTCTGTTAAAGTCTGTTGATAATAGCCGTTCTTTAATTGGAGCTAGCTAAAATTTCTTGCATATATGTTCTTTGGCCTTGGTCACTAAAAAATGAATGGTTGCTGTAGCCTATGCTCATCTGGTGGGCCCCTATGAGATACAGGATGCTGGACAAGATAGGCCCTTGGCCTGATCCAGCAGGGCTCTTCTGCTCTTAGCAGCTTGTGGTTTTCTTCTTCGAAATAGGCCGAGATGGTTTTTCAAGAGATGTTTCCAAGTGAGGAATTCTGTCCGCCACCTCCTAACCCAGAAGATATCATCTACGATGGAGACGGGACTCCACCGGAGCAGCCCGGATTCGATACTCCATCTGAGGACAAACCAGAGACTTTGCCCGAGAAGGGCAGCGAAGACATCGAAGGACCTCATGATGAGTGAGCTCAGCAGAAGAGCAGACAATGACAGCTAGTGAAGTTTTGGTCCAGTGTGGAGGACAACCAAACAGTTGTCATGCACCGTACATAGTCCCAGCACTTCCAGTGGGACTTCAGACAGTTGTATAAAAAGCCTGTGACGGGACAGGAAAGTCTTATCCACAATCATATGTTGAAAATGTTGTATTTTTGACTCATTTATCTTGGAAGTATGTTTACCATTTTGTAAATACAGTGTTGCCTCGTCCCACAGCGTTGCGGTTTGCTGAATTTGTCCTACCACAAAACCTATAACTTTTTAAGGAAGGAAGGAAAATTAAACCTCAGTTCTGTTCCCAGAAAACAGAGTAGGTTAGTGAGCAGTCATAGTAAGCTCCACGTTCTGGTTTTAGTGTCCCAATAGACACTGTTGCTTGAAGAAAACATTATGTTACGGTGTCATTGGTTGGTTTGGTTTGACATGGCAAATATCGCAGAAGTGAACTGCTCAATAGAAATGGATAACAAAATAGCCACCCTTCTTCAAAATGGTTATGTAGTAGTGCTTTAAGATTTAAACAATCGCTATGTTTGCAGCTGACATTTGCAGTTGAAATCAGTATCTGTTACTTAATTACTGCTGGACTTTCTGAGAGATGAACTGCATGGGTGTGATCCTTTCCTTGCACATGGAGAGCTCCTCAATAGGCTCCACGGAACTCTGCTTTTGGGCTTCAATGCACATAGCAAACGCACATTGCAGCACTCCAGAGCCAAGGATGGGAGGACTCTCCTTATCTCGGTTTACTGTGTTGTCCACCTCTGCTTGGTCACAGTGCATACAAACTTGAGGACTGGCGTATTCCAATCTCCCATTTTCTAAACAGCCACTAGTGTGCAGAGTATGCCAAGAGGGGGCAAAATGGTTCTCTGTGGCAATCCCTCTACAAGCAGGATCATACCTCATATTTTTGCATTTTCATAAATGTAAACAAAGATGGTGGTTTTCCAGCTATGTTGGTATTCGAAGGACATCCTCTTTTTAAAAGCTTTTTTTTAAATTAGCCAAGCTGAATTCACTTGAATTGGATTGCAAAATACATCTAGAATCAAGGATAATTCTAAACAGTATGCATTTAAATGTCATGCATTGTAAATTATAAGCAAGGGTTGTTGATCCAAGAAAACTGGTAGCCATTGTTTATCAATATGCATTATGGACTGAAGTATAAAGTGCAAACATTTGTGCAAGGATATTTGATTGCTAAGTAATCTTCCAGGGAAACACAGTTTTCAAACTAACCAATATCCATTGTTATGGTAGTTGTGTGGAGAGAGGAAGAGGAGTTTGTGTGATCACATGGCCTTTATCTCCATGTCCCTAATTCTTGCCTTCATAGTATAATAAGCTCTTAGGGATTCAAAATGTCCACTTCCTTCTCTCTCCCCCCCCCCCAAGCTGGCACCTTCAAGGATCAATTGCCCCTCAATTATAGACTAAATTAATGATTAGCACAGTGTCCTCTGTATCTAGTTTCTTGAGGCTCTTTTTTTTTTCTCCCTGGAGGTTGGAAGTACAAATTGCCCATAGAAAACAATGGAGAAACTCAAGGTTTTAGCATACCTGTATATGCTACCAGTGTATTAGTAGCTTACCCACTGTCAAACAGCCATAGTAGCAATAAAAGAGGGGGAAAAAGTTATTAAATATTTAACGTGAATCCAGAAGCTCCCCTTCCAGACCATGAGATGAGGTCCTCTTCTATTTTCATATCTGTTCGCCCTCAACATTCTAGGTCCTGGAAGCTCATAGGACCATTAAAAAAAATAGTCTCAATTTACAAACAAATATACTTTTGTGTATCTAGGGAGTATCCTGAGTATGTAGGAGATTTAAACAGACCACAGATAAGTTCATAATTAGTCCACATAATGCTATCGACATGCAACATGTTTAGCAGACCTGCTTTTCCTTAAGATGCCCATTTTATAGTTAGAACACTGAGGCTGGGGCACACATAGGTCTCCCAAAGTCACTCAGAAAGTTCAGGGATATATAGCAGTCACATTTGCTCTCACAATGAATATCCCCCCAGAATCTGGGAACTGGACATAGTGAACAAATACAGACCGCTCAGATTTTGCCGTGTCAAGCCTACCAACGCTTCAGTGGCTACCTGGCTTTCTTTGCCAATGTTTTAAAACGCACCTCCCCGTTAGGAGCACAAATACTGTTTCTCACTGTGGTCCGCAGCTTGCAAGACAGCCTACTGAATGATTGCCCTCCAGTACTGGGATCTGCCCCGCCTGTGAATTCGTGCCGCAGAGGTCAATTAGTTTTTGTCAATGGCGTAACGCAGAAGCGTTTGGCATCGCAAAATGAGCGCGATTGCATTGCTGGTTTCTGTGTGGGAAATTGGGACAAATTAATTTTCAGTCGCCGCGTCGTTCTTGTGATGCTCGCAATTAAGCTGTTTATGGCGGATAACAGAGCCTGCCTTTTGATTTGCGATTGCCCCTTCCGATGCATAAATCAGAACGCATGAATGTAGCCCAATTATGTGTGAACGTTTACAAATTAATACAAGAGCCTAAAACCAGAGAACCATTTCTTTCTTATGTTTTCTGTTACCAATGTGGACTGACTCTCCTTTTTGTTTTTTTTGCAAATGAACTTTATAAATTCAAAAATTAAAGGTTTGCTTGCCAAGGGGGTGTTGTGTTTTGTCTTTTAGGGAAACAATATACCCACAATGTCATTGATTGGATTAGGGAAGGCAGATAATTCACAGATGTGTAAATATATGGAATCCTTTGAAATTCTGGAGAATGTTTACAGTCAGAACAGCAACTGGAGTTCAAGAGCTCCTCAGCTGATATTAGGCCCAGTGTTGCCTGATAAACCTTTTTGCTTCTTTTAGGGCAGGGGTGCTCACACTTTTCTGGCTCGAGAGCTACTTTGAAACCCAGCAAGGCCCGGAGATCTACCGGGAGGAAGGAAGCGTCTGACAGACACCCCCTTTGATGTATGGAGCCCCTGCTGGACCAGGTCAGAGGAGGCCCACCAAGTCCATCTTCCTGTGCCCCACAGTGGCCCACCAGATGCTTCAGGAAGCACACAGGAGGCCTCTCCTCTCTCCCCACCCCACATACTGGGGGCAGCCACAGGTCCCCCCAAGAGTCATATGCCCAGCCTTGCTGCACTGTGGGGGGGAGGAGCTCCCCACTCCCCACCCCCCCCAAACTCTTTGTGGCTGCGCCCCGAGACCAGCAGGGACTAGACGAAACTGACATATTAACAGTTCGGAGAGACAGGTCTCCGCGATCTACTCATTTTGCCTTGCGATCTACCGGTAGATCGCGATCCACCTATTGAGCACCCCTGCTGTAGGATAAGCTTATTCTCCCCATTTTGCAGATGGGGAAGACTGAAGCTTGAAAGGGAGTTGCTTGCCTAAGGCCACTTTAGAGCCCAATCCTATGCATATCTACTCAGAAGTAAGCCCATTCTAGATTGTGAGCCCTTTTGGACCATTTGTCATTTGATTTTTCTCTGTAAACTGCTTTGTGAACTTTCTGTTGAAAAGCGGTAAGCTCCGGTTCAAACTCTCGGGGTCCTGCTTTCTGGAGCGCAGAGGTTGTGAGATTGGTTGACCACTATTTTAGATGATGCTGGTATTTTAATGTTTGTTTATCCGCTTTTTGATTGTGATGGTGATTGCTTTAAGCCATTCTAGGGGACGCTTCAGCGGAGGGGCAGGATATCAAAAATTTTTAAGTAAGAACGATCCCTGCTTGACCCCCCAGATTGCTGCTGCCTCCCAGGGTTGGCGGCACTGAGCTGGTTAGACTGAAGTCTGACTCGACAGAAGTTCTCTTCCTAGGGGAGAAGGCATACGTGGCAAATGCATCCTTTCCATCCCTCTTCCCCCCAGCCACCTGCTCCTTAAATCTATTCTGGTTTGCAGTGAGAATTTTCTGGATTGCGTTGAAACGATAAGCATGATGTTAAACCCACACCATGTAGATTTTGTGCCCGTTCCCAGTTATGTTGTATTTGCTCTTCCTTGATTTTTTTTTTTAAAGAGAGAGCCAAAGACTGCATTTTGTCACAGGCTTTTCCCATCACACTGAGTATTGAGAAACAACGTTCATGTCTTGTTCACACAGCGGACCAAAACTCCAGATGTGTTTAGTTGTGGTAGTTGAGTACCCAATGACTCTCGTTGCAAATAATGGCAGCCACAATTTGGCTGCTCCTGGATTTCCCTGGAAGCATCATGTTCAAATGGTGTGCATTTCCACCCCCCCCCATTTCATAATTTAAAGCACACCAAAAGGAGAGTTAGATGTGTCTTGAGTGGGGGAGGGACGTTAAGGCATGTTAGACAGGGCATATTCGAAAGATAATATGACTTAAAAGAAAGTAGTGATTTATCTGTAGGATTATTAATCAAGTTTGAGAAAGATAAGGTTAATTGAATTTTTAAACGAGTGGCTGTGTTATCCTTCAAGCACCTTGGAGCTCATTCGGTATTCACGCCTTCTTCTCCCCTTTGGAAGCGTCCAGATCGGTTTGAATCTCTCCTTTTGAACAGATGCTTCTATAACAAAACTTTAGTTTACGAAACGTATTGGTCTCAAACCGGGGTTGGGGGGGAGGTGGAGTTGGTGGCTGACTTGCACCCCAACTGGATTCAGGTCACCCTGTCGGTACAGAAGGTGTACAAGGGAGTCAGTGATTCTGCCCAGTGCATTTCAGTTAAGAAGTCTTCACTGTGGAAATGACAACGGTCGGCATATCTGTGAGGCTGGTTGAGGCTGTATTTCTCAAACTGTGGGTTGGGACCCACCAGGTAGATGGGACTCGTCAGCCTGGGAAGGCAGCTCATCTAAGAGAAGGAAACTCTGACCTCAAACCTCCACTGCCTTGTGGCTACATCCAGTTGTGGAAAAGGCTTCAGGAGTCAACCTCGAGGCAAAATCAGGAGCCGGAGTCCCTTAGGCAGTTCATGGCTGAACACAGTCACGTTCTGGCAACTCCTGCGACACCGCTGGAACCAACCGTATTGGCTTCTGCCTTTCCATTGGACCATTCCAGCGATGTGGAGAGGGGGGATTTGCTGCATGGGTAACAGCCTATCCTCCATACCTTCTTTACCCAGGCTTCGCGCACTGGAGAGGACACTCCAACTTCGCCATACGGCGTCGGCACAACACGGGAAGCAGCAGTTTACCGGTTATAAGTCTTTGCTCGATTGGCGTAGAGCATGACGCCAGGGGCTGCTTCCGACGGTGGGAGAGATCATTGCATCTCATTGGGCAGCTAACAGACTGCACTTGCTCCCAGTGTGGAACGGATTGTCACTCCCGGATTGGCCTTTTCAGCCACACTAGACGCTGTGCCAGAACCACCTTTCAGAGCGCGATACCGTAGTCTTTTGAGACTGAAGGTTGCCAATACAATAGGGTTGGGACCCGCTAGATGGGTGGTAGGTCATGTAGCACCCAGCGCAGCTGCCACTGAAAACACAGTGTACAGAGCTGCTGGGCAGGGCAGGCTCCCTGTAGGAGGGTGTCGTATACTTGTCTTACACCTTGGGGTTTTGGGGTGCTCAGAGTTGTTGGTTCTGAACCCTAGAGCCCTCAAAGATCCCTGTTCAGTAGTACTGCCACCACCCTGTAAGAGCCAGTGCCTCAGTCCAGGGACACCGAGACCCTCTAGGCTTAACTATATCCCTTATAGGCACTGAGCACTCTTTTTTATTTTAAAGCCTCAGTCCTCAAGTCACTAGTCCTCAATGAGAATTTGGTAGCTTGCTGAACGGCTAGGCAGGATTCTGAACCTTTGTCCCCAACAGACAATGAACCAACATGGTAAAAAGATTTTTACTTTATTAAGTACATAGGGTTACAAAAAGTTACAAAAGGCAGCAAATGCTAGAGGCATAAAAACTTCTAGGAAACATATCAGCATAAAACAACAAAGCTAACTGGCTAACTCTATTCTCTAACTCTCACCTGGGTCAGCTTCTTTTGTAGATCCTCAGGTCAGTTATCTAAGAGGCCACATGGTCCTGGCGGGGCAGGATGTGCACCCACCTCCTATCTCACCAAGAGACAAGGACCAAAAGACCCTGTCCTCCAGAAGTGGGGCTGGATGCTCGCCCTCTCCGCTCTTCCCTCCCCCCTGGAGATCTACAGCTGCATTCCATCCTTGATGGGCGTCTTTCTGGCTGCCTAGGTGCTACATTATCACCTTCCATTGAGTTGTAAATTCCTAGCAGCTAGGACTGCAAGCCCCTTCTGTGTTACTGGGTTACTTTGGTTCAGGCTTTGTAATGCTACTAGGCCCGAACTGCACATATTCATGACAGAGGGAGACATGGTTCTTTGCCCTGAATAGGTGGGAAGTTGGGATGCTAGAAAGGGGGGAGGGCTATGTGGGTGGGGGCTATGTGGTTGGAGAAGGATCCAAGCCTGCATTCTGCTTTGATTTCCAAGATGGAATGTTTGAATTCCAAGCTGTGCACGGAGCGCACTGTGTGATAGGACCTTGGCTGATTGCAGCTTTGGTTTGAAGCCTAAATGGATGATGTCACTTCTAGCCATGACATCACTTCCAGGTTAATGGCGTCACTTTCGGTGGGTCCGGATAGATTGTCATTCTGAAAAGTGGGTCCTGGTGCTAAAAAGTTTGAGAACCAATGAGCTGGGGTGTTGTCGTAACTGGAGATGCCAGGAATCGAACCTGTTTTACCTGGAGCCTGCTGCATACCAAAGCCAGTGGAGAACCAGTCCCTTCTGTAGCTCAGCAGTACCTGCCCACAATTTAAATATATCAGCTTTAGTATCAGCTGTCCATCTAACTGACTGCTCCAATGAAACATTGCATGTGCTTCCCATGCCACAGATCAAGGTGGCAGGTGCCTGCCAGGTCTGAGAATGTTGCGCATGAGTCCGTTCTGCAATGCTTTTAACAGCTGGCGATTCTGCATGTGGTTATCGCTTGCCTTTCTTGTGTGTCTGCAATCGCTCATCTGGGAAGCTTTCTTAGCCAGCAAATTCTCCATTTGCTTTTTTTTTTTTCTTTCCCTCTCCTCTCCCCTCCCCTCTGACAATGATTGTGCTCTGGGCCATTTGACAGGTAATCATTAGAACTAGGATGTCTGCTGGCTAACTGGACCCTTTCCTCGTATTATTGCAAGATGGGATTTATGTCGGCAACTCCCATTCGTGCTAATAGGACCTGCATGTGTAAATTCTCCTTGTGTCAATGGCAGAGTTGACCCCTAAAAGAAATTCACATGGCCCCAGACGAGTTGGTGCGGAGTGGTTTGAGAGCTACCGTGGAATTCATTCCCCAGAAAAGGACCCGTGCCATTTTCCTCTGGTGGGTGCTTCTTATTTCATAGGGAACAAAGAATCACCAAAGAATCACAGGGCTTTCTTACCTTGTTGTGGCCTCTCCCTGTAGGGCAGGAAGAAAAAAAAATTCTAGGCATTCTGATGCTGCACAAGAAACCACAAACTTGGTTAAAATACTGGTCTGGCCCATCAGACCAGCAAACTTGCAGATCTGGCCCATCCATAAGGTAGACCATAAGACTGCAATCCTATACATACTTTCCTGGGAGTAAGCCCCATTGAATACCATGGGACTTATTTCTGAGTAGACATGCATAGGATTGTGCTATGAGGCAGTCATCAGGCACCACTGTCATGTTCGCCTTTCTCCTCTGTCACCCTAACCTACTACTCTATTCCAGAATTATTCTTCTGTTCCATTACCTTTCTCCTCTGTAATCCACACTCTTTTCTCCTCCACCCTTCCTGTTCTGCCCCATTCCCTCCTTCTTTTATATTCCACCACACCCTTCACTTCGACTTTTCCACTCTGTTCGCTTCTTTTTCAAATCCAACCAACATAGGAAGGGATGGAGGAATCGTGGTGGCCTCATCAGGATCACATATGAAGAAATGATCCAGGTGTATTATACAGTGGGAATTCCCTATCCATGGGCTCAGCAGCCGCAGAAGCCAAGCCCTGACTCAGAGGGCCCCTTAGACATGACCAGAAGTAACTTCCAGTTCACACACACACTTTCCAGTTGAAGTTGGGAGATGTTCGTCCAGGAAGAGCTATAGCCCTTCCTCAGCCTCAGAACACCTCCCAGATGCGACCAGAAGTGTCAGGCACAAACTGGAAGTGACTTATGCCCAGGAAACCTTCTAAAGATGCAGACAGGCTGGCACAACCAGAGGGCCCAGTGGCATTGGCAGGTGAGTATCTGCAGTAACCCATGACTCTGACCCGACCCCCCCCCCATGAATTTCATTATCAGCAGATTTTTCTGTCCAAGGGTGGTGATGGAACCCGTTCCCAGCGAAAGTAGTTGGCAACCTTCAGTCTCGAAAGACTCTGGTATCGCGCTCTGAAAGGTGGTTCTGGAACAGCGTCTAGTGCGGCTGAAAAGGCCAATTCGGGAGTGACAATCCCTTCCACACTGGGAGCAAGTGCAGTCTGTCCCTGGTCTGCCTCCCTGGCTATGGGCCTTCCTTCTTTGCCTCTTTGCCTCGGACTGCTGGCAAAGTGTCTCTTCAAACTGGGAAAGGCCATGCTGCACAGCCTGCCTCCAAGCGGGCCGCTCAGAGGCCGGGGTTTCCCACCTGTTGAGGTCCACTCCTAAGGCCTTCAGATCCCTCTTGCAGATGTCCTTGTATCGCAGCTGTGGTCTACCTGTAGGGCGCTTTCCTTGCACGAGTTCTCCATAGAGGAGATCCTTTGGGATCCGGCCATCATCCATTCTCACGACATGACCGAGCCAACGCAGCGAAAGCCCCCTCAAAAAAGGGAGAGTTCTCTGTTTGGTCCTTCTCATGCACAGACATCCACATGGATCGCTCCATTATCGTTCAACACCAAGCATGGTAGAGGGGGTGTGTGTGATTTTTCACTAGGGGGACCTCACACTTTACAGCCACAACAAACCTTTGAATTGGGCCATTGTTACACCAACACTCCCATGCACAAGTGTGCCCGTTAGACCACCCCCATTTCACTACCTTGATTTTTCAGCTACATTCCAGGGTGTCCCTCTAAAACTATAGTCAGCCCTGTGAAATTATGAGGGCCTGGAGCTGGATCTATCAATAACTTTATACCGAGCAGAAGCACGGCTTGTTAGCAATTTCCTCATTATGTTTATTTACAGGCTTCCAGGACCTGTTTATAATAGAGGCTTGGTTCTTCTGAAGGTGGCTAGGAAGCCAGGCAGGACTGTTATAAATCTCCCAGGTACTTGAGATTTTGAAAGTTGATGGTGAAGCGGCAAGGAGATCGTACCGCCGTCTTCAGCTGCATGGGAGGCCTGATCAAAGGAGGCTTTAATAGAAAACATTTCTCTTGTCATAACTCGAAGGGACAATAAATTGCGTGCCCACTGCCTGCTTTGGGAAGAAAAGATGGAAAATGTGCAGGATGTATATCAAACCCACTTGTGTAGACTTGAGGATATGCCTCAAGGGACAACTCTAGGAGCCTCAAGGGACAACTCCTATGATGATGAGCGGTCTATCAAAATGTTCCAACATCCAAGGTTTCTCTCTTCTTCTGTCTGAGGGTAGGACCAACCTCAGCAAGTCCATTTCAGGTGGGTCCCCATTCATTTCAATATTTTATTTTTAATATATTATACTACGTGCTACTATGGTAGGTGACTGCATTTGGAGAAATGTTACACATCTGTAATTTGAACAGGCTACTATATATATGCTTTTAACAATGATAGTCAATGGGACTGACTCCTGAGTAAGTGTGGCTAGGACTGCAGCCTAGGATTGCTAAAAATTTTCCTGCTTGATGATGTCACTTCCGGTCATGACATCACTTCTGGTGGGTCCTGACAGATTCTCATTCTAAAAAGTGGGTCCAGGTGGGTGCTAAAAAGTGGGTGCTAAAAGTTTGAGAAACACTGCTCTACACACTTTCCTGGGAGTAAGCACCACTGAACACATGCATAAGTAGACACGTATAAGATTATGCTGTCATTCTACCCCCAGTTCCATTTTCCATGTCTGCTTAGGGTGATCCACCACAGAGCTACAGCATCTCCCCAAAGACAGTTTCGTAGCCAACCAGCATGCATGCCAGGGCATGCCAATCAACCGGTTGCCCCCTCCATCCCAAAAGTAATTCCAGTGATGTAATGACATCACTGCAATTACCCCCAACTTATTTGGAGTGACCTGTACTGCAAGGTATCCCTCTGAGGAACCCCACCAAGACTGACAGTGGCTACCACCTCTCTCGGTTCTTGCCTCTCTCGGAGGGGGCAGGAGGACCGCAGCGATTGAGTGTTGGGAGTGGTGGGAGAGTTAGAACAGAAAAGAGAAGATATTTCTTTACTCAGCTTGTGGTTGGTCTGTGGAACTCCTTGCCACAGGATGTGGTGACGGCATCTGGCCTGGATGCCTTTAAAAGGGGATTGGACAAGTTTCTGGAGGAAAAATCCATTACGGGGTACAAGCCATGATGTGTATGTGCCACCTCCTGATTTTAGAAATGGGCTATGTCAGAATGCCAGATGCAAGGGAGGGCACCAGGATCAGGTCTCTTGTTATCTGGTGTGCTCCCTGGGGCATTTGGTGGGCCGCTGTGAGATACAGGAAGCTGGACTAGATGGGCCTATGGCCTGATCCAGTGGGGCTGTTCTTATGTTCTTAAACTACAATTCCCAGGAAGCCTTGCAGGTCTCTTGTTATCAGGTGTGCTCCCTGGGGCATTTGGTGGGCCGCTGTGAGATCCAGGAAGCTGGACTAGATGGGCCTATGGCCTGATCCAGTGGGGCTGTTCTTATGTTCTTAACTACAATTCCCAGGAAGCCTTGCAGGTCTCTTGTTATCTGGCGTGCTCCCTGGGGCATTTGGTGGGCCGCTGTGAGATCCAGGAAGCTGGACTAGATGGGCCTATGGCCTGATCCAGTGGGGCTGTTCTTATGTTCTTAACTACAATTCCCAGGAAGCCTTGCAGGTCTCTTGTTATCTGGCGTGCTCCCTGGGGCATTTGGTGGGCCGCTGTGAGATCCAGGAAGCTGGACTAGATGGGCCTATGGCCTGATCCAGTGGGGCTGTTCTTATGTTCTTAACTACAATTCCCAGGAAGCCTTGCAGGTCTCTTGTTATCTGGCGTGCTCCCTGGGGCATTTGGTGGGCCGCTGTGAGATACAGGAAGCTGGACTAGATGGGCCTATGGCCTGATCCAGGGGGGCTGTTCTTATGTTCTTAACTACAATTCCCAGGAAGCCTTGCAGGTCTCTTGTTATCTGGCGTGCTCCCTGGGGCATTTGGTGGGCCGCTGTGAGATCCAGGAAGCTGGACTAGATGGGCCTATGGCCTGATCCAGTGGGGCTGTTCTTATGTTGTTATGATTGGCAGGGGTGGTATTGCCACTTCCCATGGAGTGCCACAGAGTGAAATATTTCCTGACCCTCTTTGACTCCAGCCTTGCAGGGTTGGCGTGTGGCTGACATGTTAGGTGGGGGTTCACCCAAGAGCAGGAAAAAGCAAGCTGCTTTGTGCATCCGCTGCGGGGCCTGCAGTGTTTACCAACACTTGGCGTCAGTCGAAAATCCAGCTGACACCCGGGAGCCTGGCAAGTCTATACCAATGTCACTGTTGACGGATACCTGAAGCAAGGATGTATACGCTGCCGGAACAGTGATAAATGGGGGAAAGTACGACTTCTGACACCAATGAGCCGAACCGATTCCCTGGCTCAAAGTAGTTGTTTAAAAAGCAAAAGCAAACTGTTAATGATATGCTGCAAATATGAGCGGCAAAATAAGCCCAAAGACAGGTGGAAAAATCAAATCGATGACATGGGCTGACAGATGTTTGTAAGCCAAATTTTATTTTAATTTTATTTTTTCCCATTGCAAGTCAATTCAATATTGTGTAATTTTTTTTTTTTTTTTGCTTCCAAAAAAATAGCTTTCTTGGCACATCAGAACATTTTCATTTTGCGGTACTTTTGGGGGGGGGATGGAAACCACAAGAATCCCTGGAAGCTAACACAGAACAACGTTGTCTCGAAATGAGCCCCGCTTTGGGTGTCTCTTCTCCGCCGACGGATCATCATGCGTTATTACTATGTATTACTTCATTGTTTAATTGGGACTTAATGCCGGTGCCATTAACATTCTGTGCGTTAATCTGCAAAGTTGGCTATTTATGGGCGGCTAATGATAACGGTCGTAATTTTTTGCAGCAAAAGGACTTCTGACTGTGCAATTTAATTAAAAGCAATGGTTTGAGTTAACGGGGACCTCGTATGCGTTTCCAGCTTTGTTAAGGCGCCTGTTTAAGGGAATTATGACCGTATGCACCAAGCAAAATATTCATTTGACCCATCTTGCTCTGTGTTAAATCAGACTGTTGATCATTCTTTTCCTCTGCTTGGGCAGTGAAAGCTGTCACGCTGCTGTCACCTATTTGACTTTGGACATTACAGAATTGGATGACAAAGGTTGGTAACATGAGCTCATATCAGACACAATGGCAGCAGTAGCCCCTGTTGAACTGGGGTGGGAGATCATCTGTCTGTCTGTCTGTCTTCATCAATCTATCTATCCTAATCGCCACCCTTCCTCCAAGGAGCTCAGAATGGTTCTCTGGTTCTCTCCCTCCTTGTGCCCTCACAACAACCCTGTGAGGTAGGTGAGGCTAAGAGAGAGAGAGAGTGACTGGCCCAATGTCACCCAGGAAGCTTCATGGGCTAGCAGGGATTTGAACCTGGATCTTCCAAGCTCCAGAACCACAAAACCACTACTACTCAAAACCACTACTCAAAACCACTAATCAAAACCACTACTACACTGTCCTAGCCCTCTATTGGAGGTAGTAGGTTACTGCTGAAAATAGACTTTTAGATATCCAGGCTCAGAAAACTATAAGCCATAAAGCTGTACTTTTAGGAAAAGTTTGTTCGGAGCAGTTTCAAAACTGCAGAAATAATCTTTCCTGGCCTCTGTCATTTCCGCTTGTGGGTGAGACGGCATGAATAGCTGTTTCCCTACATCAGAAAATGCCCCCTGTGTGAGGAGAGGAAGCTTGGCTCAGGAACTACCTTTTGATACACAATTTTATCCATACCACCAACTGTCACGGACTGGGTAATAATTGTTTTGTTTTTCCTGGCTTTTAAAGTCCTCTGACACAACTTTGATTTGATTTACTTGCTGGAACATGTGGTATTGTATTGGCTATTTTTATGGTTATTGAAAGACATACGGTGGCGACAGGATGTAAATGAAACAGAGGTAGTCCAGTAGGAAAGCTGAGCTGGGACTGGGAGTTCTTGAAGAGATCAAACTATCTTTGAAAGAGCGAAGGGGGAGGTTCATCTGGATCCAGCTTGTCAAGGGACAAGAGCAGCAGTAGCCAGGAACACTTTTGCACATTTCCATCTCATGCACCAACAATAACCCTTTCTAGGGAAGGGTCTGGTCACAGTTATTCATGCCCTTGCTCACTTCTTGGTTGGACTACTGCAATAGGCTGTATGTGGGGCTACCCTTGAAGAGTATTCAGAAAATATCGCAGCAGCCAGAAAGCTATGGGGGACAGAAGGGGAGCACATCAGTCCTATCCTGCAACAGGTATTAACATGGCCTCCCACTGGTTTCCAACTCAAGATGCTGGTTCTCATCTTGAAAGCCATCTAGGGTTTGGGTCCTCTAAAGGACCCATATTCTGCCAGCAAAAGACCAGACAGATTGGACAGTTTCAACTGTGCAATTAGGTTTTTTTCCAAGATGGCACCAGAGGTCAGTTTCATGGTCAAGAGTCCATTTCAATGGGCCTCTGGCGAGGCTGAGCCCGGGACCGTCAACACAGGTGGTGGTAATGGTGTCTGATGCACAATCATGGAATGGGTGGGGTCACCACAAGGGGCTTAGTGTGAGGCTTTGACTTAGGCCCCAACCACCCTGGCTCTGTGTGCAGCGATGCTCCATTGCCTCTGAATTTTGCCTTTCCTCTCTGTTTATATAGCACAGTGTAAATGGGAAGACAGTCAAATGGATTACGGCAAGGTGTTCGAAACCCTCAGTGTAATATCACAACTGGCTATAATTTGGCACAGTCTATCACATTATAGACATCTGATGGCTTGGAGAAATTACTCGCAAAATAAGATTGGAGTTGTAAAGAAAGCAGTAGGGGGAAAAAATGGTTTTTCATACTGTTGAGCTTGGTGAATTTATATAATCACTTAAAAACTACAGAAGTGTTGGCCTTTTGTTGCATTTTTTTCCCCGAGCCCCCTCCTTTTGCAGTTATTATTGTCTCATTATACAGTCATTTGTACAATGTTTTGGCAGACATTCACTGTTGCATAAATTAAAGTCACTGAATCTAGTTTTTGCCTACAGGTCTTTGATGAAAATACCAGGAACATTTTTATTTGAATGTCAAAGTTTGTCAACCATTAAACTGATTGATTTTTCATTATACAATTCAATAGGAGAGGCAATCTCCAGTCGGTATGCAACATTAGACTGAGAGATATACTCATCTCGGAAAAATCCTTCCTGCTTATGCTCTAAAAAATGATATCCCTGGTACAGAAGAACCACATGTTCCTAAGCTATCTCTATACATGAATTGTTTCGTTAATATGCCTGAGACAGGTACTCTGCCGTAATTCAATTTTCATGAAAATAAATGAAAAGACATAATGTGGCAGCAAAATTTCTCTTTAGCAACTTTGCAACGGGTCTTCGAAGATAAGAGGCTAAGCGAGGATTTCCTGAAGCTTGGCGCACTTCATGGGAGGCAGTGAGAGAGAGAAAGAGAGGTCCCCACTAGTGGCTCTTGACATACTGGGCCATTGGCTGCGACTTTTGGCTGGGACATCCACTAAAATTGAGAGTTGGAAGAGTTAGAACAGACAAGAGAAAATATTTCTTTACTCAGCGTGTGGTTGGTCTGTGGAACTCCTTGCCACAGGATGTGGTGATGGCGACTGGCCTGGATGCCTTTAAAAGGGGATTGGACAAGTTTCTGGAGGAAAAATCCATTATGGGGTACAAGCCATGATGTGTATGCGCAACCTCCTGATTTTAAAAATGGGTTTTGTCAGAATGCCAGATGCAAGGGAGGGCACCAGGATGAGGTCTCTTGTTATCTGGTGTGCTCCCTGGGGCATTTGGTGGGCCGCTGTGAGATACAGGAAGCTGGACTAGATGGGCCTATGGCCTGATCCAGTGGGGCTGTTCTTATGTTCTTATGACTTCCCACTGGGGCTACAATCCTATACATTGTATAGGGTAGTGGGTTTTTTGCAAGGATTCCGTGGCTCCCCTGGCTGGTTTCTGCAGCTCCATGGGGAGCCACGGCTCACAGTTTGGGAACCCTTGCCCTATATGGTAAGCCTGCCTCTATAGGGATTACTGGGAAACCAAGCTGTAGGCTTGCAATGTTTACAAATTGGCAATTACTGTAGCGTTGAGTTGTCCACCGGAGCTGAAGTCAGGGTTGTCAGCTCTCTAGGACTGGCCCGGAGTCTCCCGAAATCAGCATTGAGGTGACTGCTCAAAACAATCTTGGATTTTAAGAGGATCTCCAGAAAAGGTCAACATGATGTCATATTAGAGAAATCTCCAGGGACAGCTCAAGTCAGAGTTGGAAACTCTAGCTGGAAAGGATCACCATGGCAAAGAAGGGCAGGCAGGACTGGTCTAAGGAGCTGTGGGCCCAATCTGCAACATTTTTGTGGGCCCCCATCCCCCTCCACGGGCTCCCTACTCACCAGAACAATTGGAATAAACCATAGATGAGTGTCTTTCTCTCCATCATGCCTTACTTTGCTCGTGACCTTCCGAGGTGATCTCCGCAGCCACTGCTGGATACAGAATTCTTCAATTAACTGACAGTTTGTTGCATCCAATCAAAGGCAATGTGAAAGAACTGAATAAGTTTAGCCTGGAGAAGAGAAGACTGAGGGAACATGATAACCCTCTTCAAATCCCTAAAAAGGGGGAGGGGGGACACATGTCCTCTGCTGGCCCCAAGGATAGGATTAGATCTAATGAAGTTAAATGATAGGAAGGGAGATTTCAGCTGAACAATAGGAGAAATGTCTTAAGAATAAGAGCCGTTGAACAATAGAATCATTAACAGAGGAATGGGTGGGTTATTCCTCATTTGAATAGGTCTTCGAGCAGAGGGTGGTCAGCTGTCTGTTGGGAATCCTCTAGTCTGTCTGTTGTGAATTAATGCAACAAATGGGGGGGGATTGGACAAGACCTCCTCCAACTCTGTGATTGCATATAATCAAGCAAGTTTCTTTTGATCAGGGAAGAGAAACAGGGAGAAAGGTCAAAGACTAGAAACAGAAGGGAATTTTCAGTAACCTATCCTGGGTGCTAGTCTGGTCCAGTGGCTTGTGGGTTACAACAACAACAACACCACCAACAACAGGTATTTATATACCGCCTTTCTTGGTCTTTATTCAAGACTTTATTCAAGGCGGTTTACATAAGTAGGCTATTTAAATCCCCGTAGGAATTTTTACAATTGAAAGAAGGTTCTTTCTTTCAAGAACCACTACATTCAGGTGTTTCATTCCGATCTGGCTTCACATCCTGGCCTCCATCCTCCCACGCTCAGAGCAGATGGAATAGCTCGGCTTCAGCTTGTCAGCTGCTTCAAGGTCGCACGGTGCCGGTGGCCTCGAACTGGCAACCTTGTGGATGTTATCTTCAGGCAGACGGAGGCTCTACCCTCTAGACCAGACCTCCTGCCCTGGTTACAACTGGAGTTGGGGGGGGGGCGTCAAGCACTAGCAGGCCAATGAACAAACTCAATGGCAACAATGCAAATAGATGAGGAACAAATGAAAGACATATGGGGTTCTGGGACCCAACCTTTTGTACTCTATCTTCCCATAGAATCCTATGGGATTCCCTAATTAATGCCTAAGTGGGCCATTGGAAGCTGGACTAGATGGCCCTTTGGCCTGATCCAGCAGGGCTTTTCTTATGGTCTTATGAACAGGATCTTTTGTGGGTGAGCTCATCCTGGATTCTTCTTTTGTGGCTTGATGGCATTGATCCTTCGTCCCCAGTCATAAATGGGTGATGCTATTGCTGTACCGAAAAGCTACTGCATCAGGCCAATTTCCTCCCAGATTTGACACTGTGTTAAGGAGGGTCATGGATGCATTCCTGGGCCCAGTGTGTATGATTTGCAGCAGCAGATGCGTCTGCATGCCCATGGTTGTGCCCCCAGCATCATGCGCAGGCAGTGACTTCAGGTGAGATACGAAAATGTCAGATCCCAGGAACTTTCTGGGCCCCCTCCTTTGACTTCTGGGCCTCCTTTCTGGCCCTGGGCCCAGTTATTAATATTATTATTATTTTATTAATTTATATCCCGCCTTCTTGCCCCATGGGTAAGGTATTGCGCTCTGAAAGGTGGTTCTGGAACAGCGTCTTAGTGTGGCTGAAAAGGCCGATTCGGGAGTGACAATCCCATCCACACTGGGAGCAAGTGCAGTCTGTCCCTGGTCTGTCTCCCTGGCTATGGGCCTTCCTTCTTTGCCTCTTAGCCTCAGACTGTTGGCCAAGTATCTCTTCAAACTGGGAAAGGCCATGCTGCACAGCCTGCCTCCAAGCGGGTCGCTCAGAGGCCAGGGTTTCCCACCTGTTGAGGTCCACTCCTAAGGCCTTCAGATTCCTCTTGCAGATGTCTTTGTATCGCAGCTGTGGTCTACCTGTAGGGCGCTTTCCTTGCACGAGTTCTCCATAGAGGAGATCCTTTGGGATCCGGCCATCATCCATTCTCACGACATGACCGAGCCAACGCAGGCATCTCTGTTTCAGCAGTGCATACATGCTAGGGATTCCAGCTCGTTCCAGCACTGTGTTGTTTGGAACTTTGTCCTGCCAGGTGAGGCCGAGAATGCGTCAGAGGCAGCACATGTGGAAAGCGTTCAATTTCCTCTCCTGTTGTGAGCAAAGAGTCCACGACTCGCTACAATACAGAAGTGTACTCAGGACGCAAGCTCTGTAGACCTGGATCTTGGTATGTTCCGTCAGCTTCTTGTTGGACCAGACTCTCTTTGTGAGTCTGGAAAACGTGGTAGCTGCGTTACTGTGGCCAGGTCCGCGCAGCTCAGGTACGGTCGCAGCTGGCGAATCAGCCGAAGCTGAGCAAAGGCTCCCCTGGCCACTGCCGCCACCTGGGCCTCCAGGTGCAGCTGTGGATCCAGGAGAACCCCCAAGCTGATTACAAATTACAAATTAGGGGGGTTACAAATTACCCCCTTTACCCCCTCTCCTGGGCCCTGCCACCAGGCGCCACCTTAAGTGCCACTGGTGGAACCCAGACCACTGGTTGAGAAGCACTGATCTAACTCTAAAGAAAAGGTTTTGGAGTGCTCGAGCTGGGGGGGGGAGAGAAAAGAGGTGAGCAAAACCCAACAAATGCATAAGCAGCTCAGCCACCCAGACACATATCTCAAAAGCCAAGGAATGCAGTACTGTAATGCAAAATCATAAAAGGCAATAAAAATGCAAAATAATCAAAAGGCAATAAAAGAGAATGAGAAGCAATGAACAATGAAAGGAGAACGAAAGCAACAGCCGAAATGGCACAAAGCAACGGAAAAATGCAATCCAAAGGAAAATTCCAAATCATCAGAAAATAAAGACAAATCAAAATGCAATTATGAATGCAACTGAGGAACTGAAGAAATAAAACATGATGCAAAGTTTTGCTTTGAGTTGGGCTTTGGGGTCCAGTGGCCCAACATCCATAGGGATGCAGGGAATCTTGGGGATCGAATGACTCTGAGTTCATTTGTGGAAATGACATTAAGCCAGTGGTTCTCACACATTTAGCACCGGGACCCACTTCTTAGAAGTAGAATCTTGTCAGGACCCACCGGAAGTGATGTCATGACCAGAAGTGACGTCATCAAGCAGGAAAATTTTTAACAATCTTAGGCTGAATCCTACCCATGCTTACCCAGGGTCAAGTCCCATTGACTATCATTGTTAAAAGAAGATACATAGTAGCTTGTTAAAAGGTCAGGTCTGCAACTTTTCCCCAAATGCAGTCACATACCATGGGAGCATCAAGTCTAATATATTAAAAATAAAATATTGAAGTGAATGGGGACCCACCTGATATTGGCTTGTGATTCGCCTAGTGGGTCCTGACTCAGTTTGAGAAACACTGCCTTAAGCAGAATTCTTTAAGAGTCCCCCCCCCCCTTCAAGTGGCACCCAGTGCTCTGGTTTGACATACCCTAGATATGTCACTGAGCAGCACACTCTGGGCCCTTTATGAGAGTGGGACACTGTCCCACAGTTGTAAAAAGAGGATAGGATTGGGCTGTCAGATTTTTTCTTGATCCTGCACAAGTCTCCTAACTTTTGCCTTCCTAGCTTTCTCTTTGTGTGTTGGCTAGTGATGTTGTATCACGGTAAGAGCAAATGGGAAAGTGTCCAAAAATGCATCAGACTTTGGTTCAGTTCAATATTTGGGGATTTTAAAAGCATCTCTCTCCTTCCCTCCCTCCCCATCTCCACCCCCCCCTTCCCCGCAAAGTTGTTTCCTGACATTTTGCAGAAATTATATTTGGCCAGTCATTCATTCACTCATTCATGCATTGGTAAACCGATTCCACGGCATGTCCTCTGCAGCTGTTTGTCGGCTGCGTCAAGCCCATGATACGATATGACAGGTCTGTTTGGCTGCATCAAATCATTCGGGGACACAGCGGATCGTTCCGCACAAGGCGATTCTGTCGATTCACAAAAGCACTTCGTCAAACATGCGCAGGGACGACCGCTATCCCGGTCGCCCATCAGCTTCCCCCTGTTCAAGGCGGTCAGTGGAAAGGAGCTGTTGGACCTGGAGCCAAATCCTGGTTCTTTGGGGCACTCGACTCACTGATTGCAAATAATTGTTGATCCTGGACTCTCCCCAGTTTAGACCCATGAGCTTGTTTTCATGTATCTCCGCCACTGCACCTGACACCAGGTGGCTGGATAAGAGCCTGTACTCAAACACACAGCGCCACCTGCAGAATATATTTGCAATTATATCTTATCTCTGACAAGAGAGGCTTATCCAAACAAATGCACAGCTATGCTCTGTGCTAGAGTGAGAACAGACAAAAGAAAAATGTTCTCTCTACCCAGTGTGTAATTAGACTGTGGAACTCCTTGCCACAGGATGTGGTGATGGTGTGTGGCCTAGATGCCTTTAATTGGACAGATTTCTGGAGGAAGAGTCCATCACAGGTAACAAGCTGGCATGGGTATATGCAACCTCCTGGTTTTAGAAGAAGGCTACCTTGGAATGCCAGATGCAAGGGAGTGGCACCACGTCTCTTGTTTTCTGGTGTGCTCCCTGAGGCATCTGGTAGGCCACTTTGAGAGTCAGGAAGCTGGAGTAGATGGGTCTTTGGCCTGATCCAGTGGAGGTCTTCTTATGCCCTAGAGCAGAGAAGAAAGACATAGTCAACTTAACTATGTGGGGACTCCTGCTTCTCCCTGATGTGTCTAAAGTGTCCATTAAATTACATTTCTTAGATATAGGGCATCGAGGAATTTCTTCCCCCCCCCTTTCAGAAATGAACTTCGTTGTTGTTGGCATCCTTCAGTCTCGGAAGACTATGGTGTCACGCTCTGAATGGTGGTTCTGGAACAGAGTGTCCTCTCCAGTGCGCAAAGCCTGGGTAAAGTAGGTATGGAGGATAGGCTGTTACCCATGCAGCAAATCCCCCCTCTCCACGTCGCTGAAATGGTCCAATGGAAAGGCAGAAGCCAATACGGTTGGTTCCAGCGGCGTCGCAGGAGTTGCCAGAACATGACTGTGTTCAGCCATGAACTGCCTCAGGGACTCCGGCTCCGGATTTTGCCTCGAGGTTGACTCCTGAAGCCTTTTCCATAACTGGATGTAGCCACAAGACAGTGGAGGTTTGGGATCAGAGTTTTCCTTCTCTCAGATGAGCTGCCTTCCCAGGCTGACGAGTCCCATCTACCCGGTGGCTGTTTAGTCGCCTCTTACGACAAGTACAGCCAAACTGAGGGCCTATTCTTATCCCCAGCCCCCAGGGGAATTCAATGTGATAGCCATTAGCTTACATGGATAAAACTAATCCATGGAACCTCCATGTTCAGAGGATGTATTCCTCTGAGCACCGGATATAGGGGAAAAACAAAAATGAAATGGACTTCAATGGGCAAAATTTTGGATATACATGGAGAGCACTTGTCCATATATTTTGTACAGATAGTGTTGGCCCTGTATTGAGCCCCCATGATATCTCCCCACCTGCCCTTGATGCACTGGACACTATTTCAGCCACCACTATTGAAGCCTGGCTGAAAGGACCCTCCGATGGGCTCTTGGCCAGTGGGTATGGGTATGGGCTCTTGGTCAGTGTCCAACTTGACCGTTCCATGATGCTACCCCACGTACAGGTAACCAGAGATGGCCAATAACGTAGGTCGCCACTCAGAATTGCCGGCTGCCATAGCCAGGCAAATGAAGGAGGCCCTCTAAACCTGGCAACGCTTAACGTACTTCTAGGGCTGTTCAGTGTCACTCATTTTAGTATGTCAGATGTTCACGTCAGACAGAGGAAAGGGGGAAGTTTGGAATTTGTCCATCCTTCTCTTAGTTGAAGCTGAACTGACCCCTAAATTAAGGGCCAGGGAGAACAAATGTTGAAACTTCCTGTCCAGGTCAGAGGCAGAGCGACTTATTTATTTATTTATACAGGTATTTATATACCGCCTTTCTTTGGTCATCAGATTTCTTCTCAGACT